>NC_090128.1:3997823-4300854 GCF_040581485.1 Linepithema humile | reverse complement strand
CTGGCGAGGCAAGCCACAAAGACTGAATTAGCATTAGCTTGTTTTTTGGTAAGCGTGGACAGAAGTTGCAAACTCCTCGAGCAAGTCAAGAACAAGAAGGACAAGACGCCGCTCGATCTCTTGGAAGATGACCCACGGGCCGCTTTCTTCGCCGATCTTCTACGATCTTATAAATACCAAAGCCACAGCACGCAATTAGAGTAAGTGAAATAAACCGTCTATTTCAAAAGCACCGCAAATCCCATCTTTAAAACATAAATTTGTGTGAAACGTGGTGTCAAATCAATTTTATGATTTTCGAATCTATTAGCGGATGTATATGAGAGTATTTAAATTTGTTTACAGAATAGAAAATCCACCGACTGGTTACGTAGAGCCGTTTACGTATCGGATAGATAATATGTCGCAACCAGAAGGGTTACAAGGTGCGAAGAACAATATACCTGGCTCCGGCGACGCTGCGGAATGCCAGGATTGTTCGGGGATCATAACGGACGGGAAGCAAGAGAATCGAATCGATCCTGGCAGTAGCGTCACACTCGTTGGTTGTACACGTTGCGGCCATACCGTCGTCAAAACCCAACCACAAGGTATTTGTGGATTCCGGAGAAGATAAAATAATCTCGTTAACGTCTCACTAATGTCTAACGATTCCAATAGTTTTTAATGATTAAAAATAAGGAACTTTTTACAAATCAAACTTAATAGATATAAACACACAAGTGACAAAGCCATATTTACCGTACATTAATGTAAAATAAAAATATAGCAGTAAGTTTTGTGGAAGAAAAATTTACTCAAAATCAAGCGAAAGCTTTGTCATGTGAAATAAATATTTTATACACAAATAATTATTTTAGATGGTCAACTGGCAACGGGAGAGGTAGCTAATTCGGAGGACAAATCAAAGAATGTGTCTTTGGAGGGGAAAAGGAAGGAGGAAATGAGCGACAAAGAGAAGGACAAAGACTTGGAGCGATTACGTTACTTGGAGACCAGGGTCGCGGATTTGGAGGAGGCGAATATGTGCAGTATCTGCATGGAACGCCGTCGTAACGTCGCCTTCCTTTGTGGGCACGGCGCGTGTGAGCACTGTGCTGCCCCGTTGAAAACCTGTCACATGTGCCGTAAGACGATCACGAAGAAAATTAATTTATATTAAATCTTGAACAACCGGCACTTGGGAATATTCGCGTTGGCTTTTCAACCGGTATACGCATACACGAAATATTCCGGGAGGAACAATCGATACTTCGGCCAATAATAGTTATCGCGAGTAAAACATTTCCAATAAATGTATGTCTAGTCTCAAAATAGCTTGGGCGCCGCGATGATTTAAATAAGTAAGCGGTTGCGCGATGTCATCATTTCGATGATAATCAAAAATAACCATTTCTTAGAATTTAAAAATGAGTTTCTAAAAATTTCTTCTTCGATGCATTGTTCATGCATCTTGCAGTTCGAGACGAGACATTCGCGGGAAGCATTTTCTCACTGAAGTATTGCATATTCCTCTCGAAACGCTTTATATACATTCGTGCGAATTGTGAAAAATAGATTTTGCCGACTGTGGTGATAACGTAGAAAATTTATACGATTTATGTGTACGTTAAGGGCGTGTTCCGAGGAAATTAAACTGCCAAAAACGTACACTTCTTTTTCGCGACAGATTACACGGAAAAACGACGCTCCATTATGTCGCGCCAACGTCGTGCCATAGCGAGAAAGATATATACGCGTCACGAGATCCGCGTTTTGCTCGGATACGAGATAGCTGGATCTTGCGTTACTCTTTGTTGATTTTTTCAGAGATTAAGTAGATTAATTAATATCGCTAAGAGGGGTATCTCGTGTCTTGGCGAAACGTGCGCAATGCATAATAAGTACGCTGTGTACGCCTCTCTTTCCTTACGAATCGGCGTATTGCCTGTGCTTTATCCCGTCCATTTTTTACCCACATTTGAAGAGCGCGCGGATAACGAGCACGAGAAAGCGAGCTTCTCATTTTGACGCGCGAGACACGCGGTAACAATCATAGAAGAGGTCATAGAAATCTCCGTACATATCTCACTATATGTTTTTAAATGCTCGAAAACTTTTAGATCATGCGAGTTTATGTTGTTTTATGAGCGACTGAGGAAGAAGGGTTACGCAACTTAGACAATTCAGTCTTCAATTACTTGAATTTTTTTAAACTTATTCCAACATTTTTTTTAAATTAATTCACAATTAAATTTTGATAAATTTGTATTGTCTTTTTTACTTATTATGAATATGTTGGTTATTTGACAGCACTAGAATTAATATAAAGTTAATATAAAGTTAATATTTCGTATAAAAATGGAAAGTTTTCATAGTTTTAAAATAGTAAAAATGTTTTGACAAAAACTGTTTTTATCTGATGAAAATTTTCCATTTGTATACGTGTAAAATAAGTGGATTTTTCAAATGTTCAAATGTACCCCTTTCTTCCGTATTTTCGCCATTACATCATTCGACAAATATTTTATGTAATATAAGTAAGAGATATAATGAAAGAAAACATCCAATCTTATAGCCAAATCTCTAGATAGGAAAATTGTACTCATTTATATAAAATAATCCGTTTTTTGTATAAAATAATCGTTTGTGATCAAATGCGACAGCATGGAACCAATTAATTTTAAGCGCGCTTCCCATTAGAACGTATGTCGAGACAACATGAAAAAACACGTTCGCGTTTAATAATAAAAAAAAAAGTCGACAATTCTTAAGGTACAAGCTTATTAACGCGAGGATTGATCGAGGAATCCTCAAATTACTTGGAGAAATAAACGCTACGAAATATTTCATGGGAGAATCTTTTTTATCAGTATTAGACATCTTGCCTTTCTACTCAACACAACGAAAAACTTGTATTCGAGACGCATAGAGAACTTCTATTTAATACGAGTAAGGTGTAAGATGTGTACCCCGTTGTTCGGAGCTGCGTACTCAATCGATTTTTACATTAGCTAGCGTAATTTCTCCACTGGTGACTGGAAAATCGAGGGCGATTTTTATAGAACATTGTGCTGGGACGAGAACGGTCCTTTCAGGGTAACGCATCGCGAATTTTACGTTCACGATAAGAAACGTATAATTTGCGACTATGCCAATCTGATTACGTCAAGATGATATTAGCTTTCTTCCTCCTTTTTCTCTTTCCTTTTTTTTTATAATAGTAGCTGTATTGTCGTTTAGGTATGTGCGGCGTATACTACAAAAGATGTTATATTATGATAAAACTATAGCGTAAACTTTTAAGCGTCGATAGATTTCTACAATTGTAATTTAAGACATAATTTAAATAAACAATTTTACGGGATATATATGTATATATAATATATATATATCGATGTAAATCGATATATAGAAATAAACTTTAATCTAATTCAATATGACCACTATATTTTTTTCCCCTTTAATTTTTATATCTTATCGATTAAAATCGAAAACGAAATAAAGTTTCTCTGTTAACTTTTCCGCATTATACTAACTAATCGCGTAGTTGATAAAAATAGGGATCGATTCGGCGGTCCGACGAATAAAGTCACAGAGACGAGTAACATAACGATAACAATAACAAATACGCTTAACGCGCGAGAGACAAACTCGCGCATTCAACAAAATCTGAAAATAAACTTGTCCTTAGCTTAGCAAGCAATCTTATTTATTTTGGTACTCGAAATGTTCCGGTAGTCGTATATTACAATATTGAGCCAGTTTTGCAAAAATTGTAATAGCGCGGTACTAACGATATATATATAATAATGTAATAATGGTAATATTTTCTTCTTTCCTAAAAGTAAACCTAAAACGCAATGTACTTAGTAGCATGTGACATTTTTTGTATTATCTCTAGTACCTAATTATCTTAAACAAATCGTGCCGTCGTAGCATGCCATGCAGTACGATCACATAACTTTTCAGCTACAAAACCGTCTTTATATACGCCTTCATCATTTATTTTTCCGCTATTATCTTTTCTCTTCCAAGAATAATATCTAGTGTAGTTCCTAACAAGGGGCAACCAAGTGTTCAGATGATTCCACCAGCGATTACACCATATCGCAAAATGTGTATACTCTACAAAAACTGATATGAATATCCTGTTTTCGACTTGATTGATCCGCTTCTCATGCTACTTAGATATATAACATTATGATCTCTCTGTCTCTGGATCATCCTGCGCATCACATACAAAATAATCTTTCATTTCCCTCGCTTTCACTTTTTTTTCATTTATTTGTTACTTTTTTCTCTCATTTTGTGTAATCGAAACGTTAATGTCTTAAATATAAATTTCTGGAGTTATCGTTAGATGTTGCCCTGAAGGGCAGATTGCACAAACTTCGAACATAAACGAACAAATATTGACATATCGAGAACGAACAACAAGTGCAAACAATAAGAAAAAGAAACTTTGAATAAGAATACGGCGTACCCTGCGCCTTGCTAATTTTCGCTTCATCAGGCACTGGGAAAACAGCAACATTGGACAAAAAATATATTCGATGTGCGCGACATCCAATGAGCAGCCGATGAGAAAGATTAATGGAAAGTATTGCAACAAATGTCATTTGCCTATGTCGTATACAAAACTAAATGTAAAGATAACGTTGAAAAGTACACTTGATATTTATAAAAAATTGCGACGATTTCGATCAAGTCCGTAAGAGACACGAAATACAAATTTGCAAAAATTTCACGCACACACAGATTTCTTCTTCTTCTTTTTTTTTCCTCTTTATCATTTCACACGACAACAATTCCTCGTCGAGAGCTCGGCGAGACGCGAGCTCTGCCATTGCTTTTCGAAACAGTCTTTCTATGCAATCCGTACAGCGCGCACGATTAAGGTCCTACTCGCATCTACGTAGAAGACTTCGATTAAAGTGCCCGATAGCGAGAGAATAATTATCGTGGAGTAACCGCACAGTTAAAACGATGGCGATACTGTTCTTTATTCTTTTGTTTCTTAAACGCGTGGTGTGTTTATCGGCGAGTTTTAATCCTAGCAGGAAGTTTCTTAATAGGATTCATTAATAGGAGCCTTAATAGGAGCTTTTGCTCTTTCTTTCTCTCTCTCTTTCTCACTCTCTTTCTCTCTCTCTCTCTCTCTCTTTCTCTCAAAACGATCATCGACTTCTCGCGCGATGTCGATGTGTAGATACATAAAACCGTCACACTGATTCATTCGCCGAGCGTAATTATTGTCAACTACGATCAAGTCCTGAGTCCAAACACTGCGAGATCATCGTTTTGTTAATCGTCAATATCCATAAAATTGGACTGATATCTATAACATATCCAGTTCTCCGTTATACGAAAAAAATACATAGCGATAATGTCAGACATAATGAAAGTCATACATTTATTAAAGCGATAAATATTGCGCTATATATTGCGTAATGTGTAAACGCACTATCATTTATTTCAATTCTCACCGAAACATTTACAGCTTGACATTATAGATTGCATGAATTCGAAATATGATAAATACTAACGCAAATGAAGAATAAATTGACAGTGAGAAGACGGCAAAATTAGATAAAAAAATATATTCGCGCAGCATTCAATAATTAATATGAAGTTATAATCATCAATATGAAAAATAATTTTAAGCAAACAATTGTTCTCACAAAATATATAAAAAAGCCATGGAAAGACATGATCATGTGACTATAAATTAATGCATAAATATTGCGCATTGCATTAATGCATGAAATTCCGAGTTTCGCAGAACCGCGATCTTGCAATTAAGCTAAAAATTGACGAAAAATGAGCAGAAAAAAACAGTATATTGATTAAATGTATTCTGAATACTATGTGTAAAAAAAATAATAGACTTCACACTAAGCGAGATAATCCTCAATTCGAACATTATAATTCAAGGGGAGACGAATCTCCGACCCATTAGTTAACTTATTCTTCCAAGTGACATGTGTTTATATAATATAGCGCAAAATATAACGGAGAATCGAGATATTTGCATCATATGGACAAAGACTTGAACCCGCGATAATGATCTCAATCGTATCGATTATCAAAGACGAACATCAAATTAATGTTAAAACATTTAAGACGTTGCAGCGTTTGGTTACGTGTCGATCAGAACGAGTTACACTGAAATTAACGTGATTACGTCGTTAGGACCCTGCGTTTCTTTTTTTTTTCTTTCTTTCTTTTGGAATAAATCAGTGCGAACAGGTAAGAACGGAAAAGAGACGATTATACTCTATGTATACGATATAGAGGATACTACTGTGCCGTGAATTGACTGACAGTGTTGACGTAGTGTTTAAGCCACAACCGGCTCGGGACTGCACGGTTGAAGCTCAGGCTCGTTTTGCGGCTCCGCGCTGTTGGTGGTGGTGGTGGCGCTCGAGGTCGCCGTCGACTTCGGCTCGTGGTTCGAATCGGCGGGAGTCATCGCCGCCCACTGCGTAGTGTACGGCGCGGCTCGCGCCTGTCTCCTGGCTTTCCTCTTGGCGCGACGTTGCTCCATGACTAAGCGCAACCGGCGCATCTTGCCCTTTGTCGCCTCGTTCTCCTTCGACAGTTCCTCTGCAAGCGTTATATAATATTGGTATCAATATTAATGGAAGCCGACGACACCGCGAAATCTCTAAGCGGACAACTTCCGGACGGAGCTTTTCGAAAAGATGTTACGATTAAGTCATTTGTAAAATTTTCGTGTTACGTGCATACATTGAATTATCGTGTTGTTAATTTTAGCATGCTGTATATTTTTACTACATTTCTTTCAAATTTCATTCATTAGCGATAGATACGTACCGTTGGAATATCCTGGCGTGGAATCATGACAGCCGACCGATGTAGCAGATCCACTTGCGGTGGTTGTTGTGCCAGCAGAAGACGAGGACATCGAGGACTGTTGGCGAGCGTGCGAATGCCTGTGATGATGATGCCTGTAATGGCCTGCGGATGCGGCCGGCGTCGCACAGAGCAAGTCATTCAGAATGTGAATGATAGTGCTGATATCTCGCTTCGGTCTGCCGTGTCTATCTTGAAGGGCCGGGTTCAGAGTGCCGCTGAACGTGCCAGAATACACACCCTTGCCATGATGATGCATACTCTCTATTATCGCACCTTGCCTGCGTCTCGCGTTCTCCTAAAGTTAAAAGAATATGTAAAATTCCTCGTTGCATCGAGAAACGTGCTTTTCGCTTCATACGCTACATAATTTACAAAATCGATCAAAATAGATCTCGAACAAATCTATACTTAAGAACTTGTTGTTTATATTCCGACAATTAAAAGCTTTTATGAAGACATTTGATCAATTTCGTAAAAATGTACACGTTACACTACTGTTTTTATATTTATCTGCACAAAATTACTTTAAAGAAAAATATATAAATATAAAATATTTATGTTAAAATATTAAACACATAAAACGATACCAATTTTTCAAAGAATACAATATAAAAGTGACATTAATGTACAATATTAATTGTGTATATATATTTTGCTTCACTTTAAAACAGTAAGATTCGGATTCCGTCGACATTAACAGTGTAAAATGACATTGAATGTACATAAATGATAATATTTTAAGGACCTGAGAGTACAAGAGCGAATAGCATTCATTTTATTAAATTTTTATCGACATCAAGAAACAAACTTAATATTACCGGAAAATTGCATCTTGTTAAGGCAGACAATCCAATTCGCAGAGACCGAATCGACACGCCTCTCAGGACCTTAATTGACACGCGGCTCAATCACGAATACATGAATACGAATAATGGTACACAGGGGGAACTGGCTTCGGTAACAATGTATACCTCGGCGAGGTCGACCCGCGAGGTGAGTACCTCAGAGGAGAGCTGCTTCAGTTTCTGTGTGAGGTTCCGGGACGCTTCGGCGAGTGCTCGGGTGTCGAGAGTGGCGGGCTTCGGCGGCGACGACTGCTCCATCATCAGCGACGAGGTGCAGGTGGGGCTCTGCGGGCTCGACTCGTCGTGCTGACTCCTCGTGGCGTCCACACCGCTGGGAGTCACCGAGGACGATTGCTGGCCGTGATGATGGTGTCCGGCGCAGAGCTTCTTCCTTGGCAACGTCGCGTCGTAAGACACCGACTCCGAGGCGGACTGTTCCTGAATCGGGGCGGAACCCGACGTAGAGGAGGAGGAAGGAGAGGAGAGACTGGGCAAGCTGGACTTGTTCCTCGAGTGGTGATGATGATGGTGGTGGTGGTGGTGGTGGTGGTAGCTGTGGTGATGGCCGTGGTGATGGCCATGATGATGAAGATGATGGTGATAGGGCGGATAGGGCTGGCACGTGCCGGAGGAGCCGCTGCTGGGCGACACGCCGTGATGATTGCCGCGCGAGGACTGACTCGAGTTGCTGGACGACGAATGCGCCGGGCTGATAGTGGAGGAAACGGGCGACGTTGTAACCCGACTGGAGCAGACCGGACTGGTGGTAGTGTTGGTGATGTTAGCGGTGGGTAGACTACTGCTGTTGCTGTAACTTGCGGCGGCGTGCAGGGCGTTTGCGAGGCTGCTGATGAAGTGCGACGTTCTGCCGGCCGACGCAGCGGCTTGCGCGCTCTGCGGCTTCACACTTCCCGAAGATCTAGCGGAAAGACATCTTCTGGTCTGCAGCGAGGAGGAAACGTGGCTGCCAGGTAGATTGGAGACGTTCGTCGTGTTCCCGCCGATGGCCATGCCACCGGTGCTGCCGCCGCTGCCGTGGCTGTGGCTATTGCCGCTGGCGGAACCCGCCTGATTGGCGGGTGCCGGCCCTCCCCCCGAAGCCGGGGTTACAGTTGACAGTTGCAGTTGGATCAGCATCATGTGATCGCCCAAACGCATCGTAAGGTTCAGCGGTGCTTTACCGGACAAGAAGTCGTTCACCTGTGAGTCATTGAGACTCTCCAAGGCTTGCATCACGCTCTGCTCCGGCCGTTGCGCCTGAAACAATGATGAAAAAGGAGATGGTTATTATCTGTAATCATTATTCCAAGTGCGACAACGATCGCGACGTGTCAATCGAGATAAGCTTTGTTAATTTCAGACAAGCTGTGTACACGCACCTCCGATAAATTCGCCGGTACGCTGAAAATATTTATTTGTTCGCGGATTTGGTGGCGACAAAAAATAATTAACAGGTTTCGAATTTAACAAGGCAACAGGACTTCATTCAAAAATAACTCGCGCTGCAATATAAGGCGTGATCGTGACAAAATGATGTTTGCTTTAGAGAGTTCAGCATTCCACGTTTTTTTTTAACAATCGAATACAAATCGTATCGATGCTTTTTGGTGCGAATACAAGATGAAACGCGATGAATCGATGTGGTCGCGACGCGAGATAGACGCGCGAGAAGACCTGCAGAAGAGAGGAAACCTCGCGGAATCAAGGTTCACACCCTCGACGAAGCATCCCTCACACCTAACGGACTTCCTTTCGCCGGACGCAGTCATTGTCGGATTCGGTAATTCGATTCGCGGACTCGTTTCGACGAAAGTCCCGATTTCGCGGAAACCGACCTTGTCACTGCGAAATGTATTCTTTTTTAACAAAGAAACATCCGGGAGACCCACAACATTACATAAAAGGCCCGCTATTAAAATAATCTAAACGTCGTGCAAGACCTTCACACGTGTATTGAAAGTACACACACAAACTTCGTCTATAAATTTTTCTAAAAATGGAAAATTTTCTTAAACAAAAATTATTAACAGCCATAACTTTAAAAAATTTCTTTTATTTTTTATTTAAAATTGTTGAGAGATATACTAAAATTCTGTTGTTTAAATAAATTCTAAGTCCAAATGGCAAGTAAAATCTAAATTAAATAACAAATAAAAATTTATTTTTTATTTCTCGCGTGTTAAAATCAATTGATAAAAGATCGTTCAAACTTTCGATCAACTTGCAACTCAAAGCTACAGATTCATGTGATCCATCTTTTTTTATTATTCTCAAATTTATATTCTTATAAAATTGTAATGTCGCTAAAAAATTTATTCAGTCGTTCTTGCATTCAATAAGCCATTGTCTATCGTTCATTTACAAGTAACGATTGATCACGTAGACTTCATATGCAAAAATGCAATGTAAAAATGCCACATACGAGAATGTGACCTTCACGCGTGCCTGCGTATCGCATACTTAATAATCGGTTGGTCTTAAGAGTGACCAAGTATCCGTTCAAGTATCGGCAAACAAATATGAATTATCACTTTTACAGCGTGGATCGAGTTGACGCTATCTCGGGACTACTATCAAAGTTTGTTTTCCGCGTCAATATTCATAGGTCGCGATCGATGGACAGTGGCGCGGGGGAGAGTCCCGCCGGACGTTAAATTAATACCATTCATATAGTTGCTACCAATTATTAATCGTCGGAGCTAAATATAAGAAGCCGACTGACTGGCTCGCACGATAGTTGCTTGTGGTTTGGCTTCCGATGTGACTTGCAACGGCTGCATCGAAAACGCGCAGTGAAGGCTATCGAACCGATGCGCTCGCTCCACGTGTCGCATTAAAGTGCAATAGAACTCTATTCATAGCCGGGATGAGATACCGGTGTCAGTTGTTCGCAATGTCAAAGTAGCACGAGAATGATAGTATGTTTACTTGATTGGCTTTTTATGCGAGTTGCATCACACATCGGCACGTCTGTGATTTCTTTTTATATATTTTGAGAGTTTAGAATGTAGAAAAACATATTATACCAAAACACTTTGCATACAAAAAACTCTTAATTTCAATTGATAAATGTTCTGTTATTGTAAATAAGTAGGAATTTAATTAAAAATACGCATAAATAAACTTTAAAATTTCGCTGAAATTGACAAATTGATAGCTCATTCTTTCTCAACAACTTAAAAAAAAAGTCTTCGACATTCTTTTTATTCGTGCATCTATATTTATAAATTAAGTCTCATATCTGCGCTTCGCCTTTCAAGCCAAATCAGGCATTCTTTCGTTCGTTCGTGAATATAGCGAGTCCCGGTCTCGTCACTCGGTGAAACGCTCTTGCAAAACGATTAACTAATCGGGCCCACTCTCAGTACCCAATCGTCCGCGACTCCCGCAGCGAACTTCCTTGATGCGCAACGATCGATCGGATGAGACTCGTAAATCGCGATGGACCATTTAAAAACTTAAGCGCTGCGCGTAATTCGCTTTAAAGACTCTGGGGAAAAAAATCTAAACTCAATTTTCTCAATCATAAGATTAATTTTTCAATTCTTTCCACAAAGAGTATGTTGCATTATATCCGATCTATCAATTATATTCCAGAAATCGCTCGGAGAAATTTCTATATATACCGCGAGTTTATCGAGAGCTGATACTAATCATGTAGGAAACGAGAGAAAGTAATAATGAAAGCGAAACGGGTGTCAAATAGATTGAGCCGATCGCGCAATAGTAAAGAGAAAAATCTAAAACGTTATTACGAAAAAGTAATATTCGACATTTTTTTACATTTTTCTCTTTACCGAAAAGTACCGTAATAAAATAGCTGAATTTCATATTGAATACTTCCGCAGTTTTTATTTTTCCGTGAGAATAATTTCACCTTTCGCTTTTCTACGCGCGGGTGAAAATTGCTCGATTAAATCTTTTGTTTACGCGTCTTTTAATGCATTTGTCGCTTCATTTGAGCGTTCAGAAGTGAGCGGTGAACTCAGATCGGCTATTTAAACACTCGGGAATAAACACGATGATAATCCGTCGAATTCTATCGCAATTATCCAACGGTTAATTGTGGGCAATGGCCGTCTATTTCCGACGGAAATAGCCGGTACGCCAGTTGGCCTGCCGTCGTCATCTTCGGGCGTGAAATCAATTTACCGTAAAATGGGTGTGTATCGCCTCAACGCGATAATCTTGTTTGCCCATTTAGCCAAAACACCGGAAACCTAGAAACTGGACAGAAGCAGTTCTCTAATTCGTACAAGGGTTGACGATGGCATTCTCAGGTAAAAAGGAGCGCTCGGGACAAGAGGATCATCTTTAAAAGTGTCAGAAAATCTCGAACAATGAATACAATGGAGACGATGGTTAAGCGATGTAAAAAAAGCAAACTTCCACTTTGAAGGGGATTTAGTTTAGGGTCTTTATATTATCCTCGACAATACTTAAAGTAAATTACATCTCCATTAACGCCTAAAGTGACCACCTGAGTCATTCCGGCCCGTTTCTAACTTATCGATTTTCAAAAGAACCAAAATTTATTAATTAATTTTTTTTTAAACTTTATGATATAAAATCTTACTTTAGACTTCAAAGAATATGTTAACAATTTTTCAGAATTTTCCAGATGATCTTTTAGTGAAAAAATTGGCCCGGACGTCACGTGACCCACGTGTTCAGTATTGAGGTGCTAAAAAAAACGTGTTCACTTTAAGTGTTAATAATCAATGCTTTCTTTTCTCATTTTTTTATCTTCAAACGGAAACATGTTAAAAATAATACATGTATCTGTAAAACTAATATATAAAAAATACAATGCAAATATCTAAAAACGCGCAGTAGACATAAATAAACAAAAAATTGTATCTTTAATCACGAGTGAACTTTCACTCCTCCGCAGGAGAATACTATCGGACTTCAATAGGAGTAATCCAGGATTAATCTAAATTGGCACCTTGACAAATAGCCGAAAGGTGCTACGAAAGCGTTCTGCATATAAACATCGCCGAGACTGGCTTGGTAGCATCGAAATTAATCGGACTCCGGCGAAGATGGATTCTGCCATTTTACCAACATCTAACGGTGATTTCACGAACCGGGGAGAGCGGCGCCGGACGAAGTCCGAAAAGCCGACTGGGTTCTCTCCCTCTCTCTTTCTCCCTCGACGGGTCGAGCGAGTGCTCGGACGAGGAAAAAAGGAACGCGCAGAGATAAAGAGCGCGCTACGAAACGCTGCTCTTCGATCGCGAGGCGCGCGCGCTGTCGCTCGCTCGCTCGTTTTCGCAGCAGAGTCTGGGCTGTGTGCGAACAAGGGATGGGCAATATATTTGACCGATGCATCGATTCTTTTTTTTATTAAATCGATAGTTTCATCGATATTTTTAGATTCGATTAATCCTTATGATGCGGCAAGAGCGGAAGTTTACAACAAATTCAAGAAACTTAAATATCCGTACAGTTTACAGAACATTTTGGTAGAGGAAAACTTTGCAGCATTTGAAGTCTTAATGTAAGTTTTTTAAGAAGATCGGTCGCTTAATTTAGAAAAAGCTAAAAATACATCTTAAACAAATATCGATAAGGAAAGAGAAGGATTGAGTATTGATCAATCATACAATGAGTATTGATCATCAAACATTTCAGAAAACCAGTAACTTTAAAGCATCGATTGATAAAAAGAAATATATCGAGTGACTCGATCGAGATAAAACCATCAATAATAGTGAACAGAATAGAGATAAATTGAATCGAACAGAGGAAAAAAGCAGGATTTGGTATCAAAGTCCTAAAATTTTGTTAGGTTGAAGGCACACGTACATAATAAAAATCTCCTAGATTATGAGAAAAATAATTTTTTCTTTTTTTTTATGGAAAATTGAAATTATTTCATTTTATCAATTAATAATCGGTTTTTAAAAAATAATCCATTGTGAAAAATCGATATTTTTTATAATTAAGTATTTAAACATTGATTATTTTTTTAATTAAATCCCATCCCTACTGTAAACCCGGCCCATAGGTCTCGCTCTTGCCTTGTAGCGATATCTACAGAGCGTGTCAAAGCTACCACCCACGAGCGATATCTATAGTGTGTCAAAAAGCATGTGAAGCGGTACCCATAAATTTATAAACGCCTACGGAAAATTGTCAATACCAAATTTGTTTGCAAAAAAAAATCCAGAGATTGAAATTGATAATAATAATTTTGATGGATTCAGAATTTGGCAAATACACGAGAATTACATGAAATATATTTTTTTTTCCATCTGTCTGTATCACAAAATGTTAAATTTAATGAAATTATAATAGTTTTAATATCTCAAAGCTATTCGCACGCAAACTAAAACTCTGAAATATATCGAAGATAATGATTTTAATTATTGAAAATATTTAACGTAAAAGTTTTTGAATTACGCGATGGTTTTTGAACCAAATATTTAATAATCATGAAATATTATGGAATATTTTAAATATTCACGCAAAGAGTGTTACATAATAATATAGGGGAATAATTGCAGAACGTAGCGACACGTGTCTTCTTTTCCACGACACCCTGTATGCCTTGCGATCACGACTAGAAACGCGGGGTAACGACGAGGGGCGAGAGAGAAAGGGAGACGCGCGCATACGCACACAAACGCGCATCCGGCTCGATCGTGCGTACCCACACAGAAACGGGCTTTAAAATTGACTGCGGGTGACCGAGAGCCGAGAACGGGCGAGCGAGCGAGCGGTCGGTCCCCCTTGACAGCCATGCGAACAAGTCTCGGTCGTGCGATAAGGACCCGGGAAATGCGCGCGCGCTGTTGCTAGCGGCTCGAGCCCGGGCTGGAGTCAATTTCAGACTTCAGGGGAAAGAGAGAAAGACCTCGGTGTCCCTACCGTAATGCCTTCAACCCCTTCGACGCCTGAAAACTGGGAGTTCATTCACAGGCGAAGCGAGTTCGAACACGGAGCCCGGAGAAAGTCGAGATTATTCCTCTACCGGAAATTTTCAGCATTTTATAAATGCTTGCAGCATTGCGAGTTGTATATTTATGTATGTATATATAAATTCTAATTGTAACAATATTGTCGCAATTTCATAGATAATCTTATTATTTTCAAAGATAAATTGACGATTCCGAAAATTTACAAATAATGCCGAATATCGAACTAAACAAGCAGCAATTGAATTAGTGTCTTTTTGTGTTAAAGGGATTAAACACTTCTTCAGACTTCATTCGTGAACGAGAGCGATTAAAAAGGTTTCGAGCGTTTCCATGCGTGTTACGCTTACGTCGACCTATCCGTTTCGCTGTTCCTCATTAACATCCTCCGCGGTCGCGTAATTCTTAAGCGGAAATACGCAGCGAGGGGGGAGAGAGTCCGTTTCCGTGAAGTTACTACGTGTTTCCTAAAGGCTGATAGGCGAAAAACAGCACCTGTGTGCTGCTGCTTTGTGGCCAGTTAGGGTCAAGTTACGTTACGTTACTTCGGTCAGACTTTACGAAACATTACATTGCCTGGAGTCATATGGCGTCATATGTTTACGCGCACCGATTTCTGCGACAGATGTTGCGAGCATGTGTGACGAGCTAATCTCAACGAAATTTGTGTCGCGCTCCTCCAAAATTTATATATTTACAGCGTTAATTTGTTTAATTTTAATATAACATACTATGCAACACAAGCGCGCGCCATTTTTTTCTTCTCTCATTTCTCATTCTTTCTAAACCTTTCTACTTCTATTAAAATCTCTCCCATTCTCAAATTCTCTGAAATGCACTTAGTTTAACTTATGTTCTGTCAAAGTAACGTTAGACGCAACTATCTCAATCGATCGATAATAACCAAAAAAGTTAACGCAAACGTCGCGATGACAACCACGCGATAATACGAACTAACGCGCAACGCGAATTGATCAATGAGCAACACAGAAAAGAGGTCTCAAAAGTAAACAACCTGCCTCTTTCAAGATAAGAAAAAAATATAATTGACAAGTATTCGTTGTAGAAAACTAACGCGACATACCAAATAATTGCACATAATACGCTAAATAAAATACGCCATAAAAAATACTTATTTATTTTTGTCGAAAATTTATTTTAAAAAAATTAAAAGTTAAGGGGAGTTAAGATTGCGATAATCGCCGGATCAGATGAATATCCGCGGAATATAAAGATGTCGAAGACGATATGGTGTGACCGAGAAACCAAGTGACCCGACGATACGCGAACGCCGGAGTTAACGGCGTTTGTCCGCGCGGATCGCGAGCCCCGTATACGTTCTCCTCGCATCCAAGACACCGTCATCTCCCTCGCACCAGCGAACGAGCGACGAACGGTTCCAGGATAGAGACCCGGTGCGCGAATCCGGGTTGTAATCGCGGACGCGACAGAAAAAGCGAATAGCGTTACATTCCCGCATCGAAATTTAAGTATCGAATTTTACCTTCCGCCGTCTTGCCGTTGTAGGACTTAAAAAATCACATTGCAAAAGTTTTTTTTTATTTTTTGTAATAAATGATTATAATATGTTTTTAAAATGCAGTTTAATGATTTTTTTTTAATTTTTTATAGCTGTTAAAAATTGATTCAAATTTTTTTAACTTTTACAAAATTATATTAATATAATAAGACACGCAAAATAATATTACAGAGGCTTGAAATTTTTCTCCTTTTTTGCGATATACTCCTCCAAACTTGCCTAGGCAGTCTTAGGATTGTTGATCCTTCGGACTTTGACAATACAATATACACAGTTCCCCAATAAAATCGCAGTCTCGTCAAACACGAATCTTTTCCAAAGTTTCTGCAAAAGTTCTTTTCTGCTGTTCCTCTCTTTTGCACACATACCAACTTTCAACCCAACAAAAATAAATTTCTTTATTTTATAGTTGGGTATTACACTTGTTTCAAACACAAGCCACTGAACAATATTTGCATCTAAATGTAAATATCAAATGAGCAATCAATTATTCAATCGATTAAATATGCTGCTACACAATAGCGACATTAGATTGTTCGCGTAAAATTTATGCGCGATCAAGTTCACGATTTATTATTCTGTCATTGAGAAAATTTTATATCACACAGAGAAAATTTTATATAAAAAAATATTATGTAGTCGCGAACTATGAAAAAATTATAAAAATTTTTACTATGTTTCTCACATAATGACCATAGTATGTAAATTTATAATTTCTCTTATGGTCCGCGGCTATTTTGCCGTAGTAATTTTTTATATAAAATTTTCTCCGTGTAGTATCAACAAATTGGTTTCGTAACAGTTGGAATCAAGACATATATTTAACGGTATTACGTTGAATAAAAAATTTCATTGAATATATCTCGAAATCCGTGAGCTTGGAAAATGTCAAAGGTATGATACAAATTTTCAATTTATCATATTAACAAGAGATGAAATTTCGATTCGGGTTTTGCCGATCGCGTGAGCCAACTGGAATTTCGCTTATCGGAATTGCGTTTCACTGATATCGAATCGCGATCGGCGAATGATCGAAAGGCTGCGATAAAAGCTTCAGCTCAAAGTCATTTAAAACGATTTCAAAGAAAAAATTTGAATACCTCAACCCTAGTAACCCAATATAAATTGTGTGAGAAAATATTTGTGTCAAATTTTTTATAATCGTTCAATGACCATCTCGTGAAATATATTTTTCTCCTGCAGGAAGGAAAGGAGAGCAACGAGGATTTAGCGGATCTTCCCGTGCGAGTCCGTAGTTCGTCTTTACGGCAACGCGATGATGCACGATAAAAACCGTACTGATAACTACTCATTACCGTGCCAAGCGCAGTGGGTTGATTTGATTAATACTCACGTGCGAGTGCAGGACACGAAAGTTCAACTTACCAACAGTCCGGTTTCCACGCTCGGTAGTAGCGTGAGTCGACTGTCGTTCAGCAGGCCGTTTTCCGCAAGCGTTCCCTCGCGCAGCTGCCTGAAACAAAAATACCAATGCTTATGGTTAATGGATGAGTTATTCTCATTTTCGAAATAAAAGCGCGATTGAATGACCCTAACACGCAGCTGTGTGTGTGTAGCGACCCTATGTGCTATTTAAAAAATGCTACAAGGAGAAATACATGTCTATTATAAATTTAAATAATCGTGAAAACCTTGAATTTTTATCGGAGACTGATATACCGCGAGAATCGTTAACAATTACATTTGGGCGCGGGAATATTCCATTCGAGCGTGCGTCTGCAAACGAGAACGAGAAGGTCGCGTTTCGGCACTCCGAAAAGTGGCGTGAAGGAAGAAAGCGATCCGGCCTGCACGAGAAGAGAAGGTAGCCGGGCAGTCGATGAAAAATACTTATACGCAACAGCCGACAGAATTGGGTCGCGATCGCCTCGCACAAACACATCCCGATCTATATATCGACTTTCTTTAGTTTCCCAAGGAAATCACGGCGGATATGAATCGCATGCATCCGTTTGTGCCTTTTAAAGGCACACCTGATGCGAGAAAACACGCTGTTCGCATACCGGTATGAGATTTATGACTTTATTTGTCCATTCGATTACATCAATCTAATAAAACGATAATGACGAACAGGAGCGCCGAGGTAGCGATGAAAGAAATAAAAAGGAAACGTTTCCTCAACTCCGCGTCGTGTTTCTGACAAAGTCCATCGCGACCCGGTTCGCACGCATGCCGCGCACTATCGCGAGGCTGCTGATGCAACCGCGCTACGACGAACGGAAATCGACCGAAATAAACACGCGTGCGTATAAACGCGCGATAAAAGACCTACAGAGCGGAAACGTGAAGTACCGTCCTTTTTTTTCGGAACGGCAAAATCGGAACAATTACGAAGCGCAAAAATGGAGCGACGTTGTAAAAGTTGAATAAAGTTCCCTTTATTATTTATTTAATTTTAACGCCATAATTGCGGTGAATAAATAATCAGTGTCATCTCAATCATCTCAATCATCTCAATCAATTTCATAAATAGGTCAGTCATAAATAACATGTTTTTTGTATCAGAAATTTACTATTGTTTTTTATATCAGATTCACTATTCTTCTTTCTTTTCTTATTTCTACGCTTTTTGTTTCACAACGAAAAAGAAAAACCACACATTGAAGCTCAAAATAGCTCGATATCAACTTGTCCTTAACTATTACAGCCATCCGCTCGGCACCGGTAATCTTAGCATTTCTGATGTTCCGTCGCGGCAATAACGCGTGATGCCTTCCGGTATCGGCCGATATACTGTGCCCGATTAGCGATAGCGTGACAGTGGTACGCGTAAACGCACACGCAATAGTCGCGAATTGCAATACAAATCCACGGTTGGCATTGACGGTGTCGCGATAACGCGATCGCGCTTAGACTCGCGCAAAAGAAGGCACTGATAAGAAAACGCCAAGCCAGAAAACCGCGGGACTCCCGGTAACGCCGCTGGATAACGCTGGATAACGACTGTTTCCATTGGCGGAGGCCGCCCTCGATTAGACCTCGATCGAAGGAACGAGACCTTGCCGCATATAAACGTTTTCCGATTTGCATTCGATACTAATCATAGCGCTATTAAAATTTTCATGAGTCCAAATTCAATTAGGAACGCACTGGATATACGGAGTATATCCCATTTTCATCTCTTTTCGTAATCATCTTTTAAATTTTTATTTGTTGTTGAAAAATATTTTTCATATTCAAATTATTTTACTTCAAGAGAAACATCGTGTCGAGAAACTAATAAAACTAATTACATACTCAACGACTATTCGATGTATTAATTGAGTGATTGAGCACGCAATGTCAATTAGAGAACTAAGTTAATGATAGAATCAACTAAATGCAACTCGAAACAATTACGCGATAAATCGACAATCAAATATAGGTAGCGGTAAAAATTTTTTATTACGTTTATTGAAGAAAAAATAGATTGGACAGATTTATAACTTTGTTCTAGATGCAGCTTCAGAGGTCACTTCTGTCTTTTTTGAATAAAGCATGCGACTCTTTTCCACAAATCTCGTCGAAAATAAAATCGTTAATCTTATTTTCGAAGAAAACCTATTTCCGACACAGTTATACGAGATATCGATAATTGTATGTAGATAAGCGATAAAAAATTTAGATTACGTTTCGCGCAGAAGAAAAAAATATAGATTGGTTAGAATTTACGACTTCGTTCCAGATAAAGTTGCTTCAAGGATCACTTCTGTCTTTTTGAATGGAGCCATTTTTTTACACATCCCGTCAAAACAAAATCGTCGATCTTACTTTCGAAGTGTGAGAAAACGGCGTGTGATCTTTAAAAATGGAACCAGGGGCAAAGAAGCGAATTAGCTCGTACTTGACGGCTCCGTGGGCCGCGTTCGCCTCTAACGTCATCGACGAGGGCGTAGAATGCGCTCCGCTTCGGATATAACCGCAGCAGGGGGGCGGCAGAGGGGAACAAAGATGACGACGAGCGATGCTCGGTGCCAGACCGTCCCGCGTGTCGCGCCCGGGTTATTGTACCCTTAGAACCATTTCTCGAATGCCAAAAACCCGCCGTTATCTCGGGCCTGACGAATGGCCGAACCTACACATTCTTATACCTCAGTCCTCAATCACCGGCCCACGAAAAACGTTTGGGCGTAGCACGACCGTGTTTCTTCCACTCTTCACCCTCCCTCTCGCGTCGCCCCCGCGACTGTTTCTCGTTCACTGCGTATTTGCGCGTACGTACGAGATAATAATTCCCACGACAAGGCTAATGTAATCAAATTATGTTTCAACTAGAGCACACAATCCACTATCGCGTAAGATATTAAATAAAAAATTCGGTGACATATCGCTTGCGTTTCAATTGTAAAAAAAGTTCCAAATAAAAGCATTAATAAAGCTACGCCGTGCATCAAACGTGATGTTTGTCGATGAAAAACATCGGGGTTTAAATATTTAATATTGACTTTTTATTTTATTTTTTTTCACCCAGAAATTGTAGCATATTGCAAATGTTAAACACGAGTCGCTCATATCTCGGGAAGCAACGTGTTGATTAATACGGCGTTAAAGCGATTGCGAAAGCGAATACCGAATATTCCCTCGTCGGCATTTACGCGACCAGCGCGCGTGGCTCGCACGCGCGAATATATTTCGTGTAATTCAATTTCGCAGCGGTCGCTTTGCGATGTTCTAGCAAGAGGAAATTAATAGAGCTAATTACCTACGCGACGGTTAATCGATGTATTAATTGAGTAATTGAGCGCGCGATGATTTCGCAACTCTATGCAACGTACTAGCGAAACAAACTTGATAGAAGCAAACGTGTCTTAAACAATAGTTATGCGAAAAATCGATAATTACATGTAGAACAACACTAAACAGTTTTTATTGCGCCCGCACAGAAAAAATTAATTGAATAGATTTATAAATAAATTTAATATTTAATATTTAACAACAAATGTTTTTGCTCATCGAGAATATATTTACATATTTAATTATAATTCTATTTTTTATAACTTGTCTCATTAATATAGATAAAATAGCTCTTAACAACTTTAGGCTTCAAGGTTGTGTCTCAGACAAAAATTCGTTTTTGCAAATTTTCTTATCGTTTGCGATTACAAAACTCATAATGCCACGCGTGCTTACAGATATATATATATACACAAAAACTCTATAAAACCTTACGTGTGCTTAGCTCAAAAAGTGAAGTATTGCTTAGTGAATGATTCGACAACACCCGTTATCTTTTCACTGTAATTCCTGAACTTGCTTATCAACCTGAAGTGCTTCCTTCTCGAACTCGGTGTTTTATACGCGACGCACGTGCGCGGGTCAATAATAAAACGACCGGTGGGACAGGTTACAATTACGTCGAATATAAATTTCAATGCCACAGCAAAAATTTGCCGATGTCCTTTTGAAATTTGCGTGAGAGATAAGCAAAGCCGAGGAACGCGAAGGTAAAACAAATCTGCGCGTGGAATTGCGTGCAAGTCGAACAAGCTTAACGGGTTTGTCGTCAAGATATTCCGATCCGATCCGATCGGGGATGCGTGTCGCTGACCTTTACGCTTGACGTCGATGATAAAAAGCAGACGCCTGTACCGCGATAACGTGGCTCGCCTGTCATCGCGATATTTAGAATCGAAACAGTCGATACCGAACGAGCCGGTGAATGTAACGCGGACTCTCAGCGCGCATCAAGCGTCTACTTGGTCGCCGTCTCGCCTTTATTCGTAGCGGTAAATTCCCGGCTTTTTGTATAAATTAAACTAACGGACTTGGCGTAATCGCGAAAATACAAAACGCCAGAAATGGGGCTACGATGGTGCGTGAGCTTACAGCGATGCTCGTCAAAGCTTAAAAAACGTCCAGCAACAGAATTCAATTTTTACTGCGTGTTGCTATAAAATCGAGGTAACGAGATAATAGAATTACAACAGGAAATATTAATGCGGGAAACTGCGTCTATTGATACCGTTGCTCGCGGATTGTAATTGCGATGAGTGAATAAAGGATTTTACCGCAGGCGTGAATTTTTGCACCATTTAATCCCACATTATATCGCAAATGATTGAAAGGCTTTGCAAAAATGTATAAAAAAGCAAGAAAAAAAAAAATATTTTCTAATTTTTCACACATCTTTTCGATATTTCTTAAGCTGCTTTTTATATTTGTGATGTAATTTTCGAAATAAACTGTAAGACATTAATGAAAGAATATAACATGGAATCAAGTTTCAAATAATTCACGGCCGGTTTCTATAAACGAGACTGAGTTAATTAATAACCGTGACACGGCACAAAACATCAAGTGCTCGGGACATCGTGCGAATAAATTCGCCGGACGCATTTTTCTGGGTCGCAGCAACTTTTTATTTCTTAATAGAATTGAATTCAATTCAATTTCTCGCGTCGCGATGCGTCAGCAGCGTGAGAAGTTCTAAATGCGAGTCGCCGACGAGACGCAAAGCGATGTTACCCTCGACACGCGAGCGGGACACACGAAATTTCTCGCGCAGAACAAAATTATGTTCCAGACAGAAAAGGTGCCCTAAGAAAATTCATGTTCCTTGAACATGTAATTTCAGCACGCCCTGTATCTAAATATTAAACAAGATGGTTATTAATTAGAACTTTTCCGTTAATTAGATCATGGAGTTCAGATGAATATCGAGAACGTATACACACGCAGAAAGAGAGAAATGTTCGGCGGAGTAAATATTTCTCGAATGGAGCGAGTGTAAATAAGCGTGGAAGGCGGGGATAGGGCCGAGACCCTCCTCTTATAGCGCGTTTATACTATAAATATTATCGTTCTGCTTCTGTCGCTATCGTTCACGCCCGCTGCCTCAGAGAGAGGTCAGGCGCGAAATATATTCGTGCGAATGGAATAAACACGTTTGTAATCGCGAGGCACTTTGTCCCATTCGCCATTGCTCAGCGCTTATTTCGAGTTCATTCCGCGAGAAATATCGAAGAATAATATCACACATAAATTCTCGCTTCCTCATAATATACGGGCGCTCCGCACAGCCTCATCTGCGACGCACCTGACAAACTTCATTTACGGGGCTCGCGAGAAAATCCAAATCAATTTTTCCTCCCGGCAAAAAAGTTTAATCAAACGCGCCATCTTACAATCGCCGTAGTCAAAACAAAGCGATTATTTTTTAAACGCGTTTTTTACGCTTGCTGCGCTTTAAACAAACAAATTACACCAGTGTTTACTTTTGAGTATTGAGATGCATAATTATCGGTAATTCAGATATCGAGTAAACTTCCGCTTTCTTACGTAATGAAATATTGCTGATCTCACTTTTCAAGCTAATACTGTTCCATTCCGGAAAGATTAGTTCTGCTCATTCTAATTACACTTTTTTACACTTCCTGTACTTAAACTAATCCGATTATACGCTCGCGCTTTGGAGAGTTGCAGAAAATAGATATAGAAAGTGTGGTTAAAAATAACCGTCTTATATTGTAATAGCTTATAAATAACTCCGTGTTTTAATGCAGTAGTATTCTTGGTGCATAATAATCGATCAAAGATACTTATGTCATTTTATTGTCGTAAAATAGGTCACAGTTTTTTTAACGACGACTTCGATAAATCGTAATGCAAATAAAACAAAAAATAATTACGAGAAAAATCTCCTATAACGAGATCTATAATAAATGCATTTGCTTCAAAATCTTTGCATCATTATCTCTTTTTTTCCAAATTAGCATTTAGGCATTCATTAGAGACCGCACACAATTCTGATTCTCGAAGAAATTCCGCAGCTCCTTCGCAGAAAAAAAATTAAGCATTAAGCCGCGCCTCGCCGATCGATAAGGCTTTGCCGCAGTTTGCATGCAACGTCGCGAACAGATAGATGATCTCTCCAAGGATAGATTAACACGTGCAGCCACGAATAGATATGGTGCGACCAAGGAAAAGTCGCTTCCCAAATGTGTCCGCGACTTAAATGCATGCGAATCAAAGAAATACATCCACACATTCTCACTTCGAAATAAATCTTCAGACAATAATTTATCTCGATACGGATTTATAAAAGAAACCTGAAATGACGCACGAAAAGTCCTTATTCTTTTCTTTTACAGTTCAGCGTCTTCTACTCGCGCTGTAATTTTTGCGAGCCTTCCGTATTTCACATCTCAATTAAAATAATACCACTTTATATGAGCAGAACATCAAAATAATATACGTCCATCTATGTCAATGATTGTAAATATTTGCGCAAATATTAACAATATGTTCATATTAGTCACATATGTTCGTACGCTATAAATAGTTCCATGCAATCAATGCAAGGACGCTTCGGCACTTGAAAACAAAAATAAGCTATACTTTGGATAAAAATAACCTGCAAATAACCTGAGAGGAAAATTTCTCTGGTCTACATATCCACATTCATTATGCCACCTCCAAATCGCGAAGAGCATTATTCATTTTCCAAGCTATCGAATTCCGCGTTATTTTGTTCCGCTTTATAGATTTCGGCAGCGTGCGGCAGATTTGCGAACCGTTACGCGATACGAAAGAAACGCCAGGCGCTGGAGAATCCTTGGCGGCGCGGCTGCAAAATATTTTTTTTTCCACCGCGCCCAGGGACGCCGGGAGAGAAGGAGACGGGAAGGAGCGACCTTACCCGCGTTCCTCATGCGCGAAACACCCGTGTGCGTGCACCGGCCTCCCATCCGCCGCCATCGTCGCACATGATGCGTAAACAATGCTGGCCCACGCCTATGTGTGGGCTACGTAAATCAAATTCTTGCGTTTGAACGTGTGCGAACAATGCGTAATCGATTTTGACAACGTTTCTGAGTGAGCTTTCCCAGGCCTCGTTTCTAAAGCAAACTTTTAAAGTATTTTTTTTAGGAAAATAAAGTATATTTAAAAAAGAAAGTGCAGAAGACAAGATAAGTACACTGTAAAAAAATTCGCGTAAATTTACACAACTAAGATGTAAAAATTACATGATAAATGACGGAAATATACTAAGTAAATGGTATAAAATTTATGAAATTATGTCAATTTCTGTTATTCATCGTGTAATTTTTACATCTTACAATTAGTTGCGTAAATTTACCGATTTTTTTGCAGTGTATGAATTATTTAAATATAGCTAAAAATAAATAATTTAATAAAAGAGATATTAATTTTCAGATTTGATTTGCAATACTTTTTTACATTTAATTTGTAACTTGTAATCGCCAACGTTTTTTGATAATTCTCATTTCTCAATTTATAACGTTATCTTTCTCCTATCGCTCTATATTTTCTTGCACAGAAATTACGAAAATATTCATGACATTATATCAACATTTTAGTGCAATCAGTAGCTAACACTTCACATTCACAAGGACAACTCGTGACACGCAACTCGCCGATTCTTTTTGCTCTTGTGAATAGGAGGTCAAATCATATAATTTACTATGTAAACGAAAAGCTACGCTTTTTAAGTATTATAAAGAAAATAGGTCGGCGAACCAAGGTAAAATGTCTTAAAGTCACAATGTTTATTCTTTGACAGAGGTGTACTACTTAGTAAAGCTCTTGGGTGTTCTCTGTTAGTCGAGTAATAAGTGCTTATCTATTGATAAACATTTACGCAGCGAGAGATAAATGTTACAAGTATTATCAGGGTAGTTACGAAAATTAGTTAGCTTAGATACAAAGACCGGAATCTATACTAATCGCACTAATTTATAATAACGAGTGCTAACAATTATCCTTCAACAATAACAGACAGAAAGAAAGATATGAAAAGTACGAGAAATATAAAAAAATACTTGCGATCATTAAATTATGTTCTTATAATTTAATTTTCTTTCGGTCCTTATTATTCTTCTAGTTTAATTTAATATGCAGTCCTGCTTTATTTTCTTGCGCAAAATGATAAAATGTAAGGTTAACTTAAAATCTGTCCGAAAGAAAACGTCCGTGTAAGCGTAAACACAATATGTTGGGAAACCACGTAGACGTAATTTTATAGTCTTATGCCACAATTCTATTTTTTTTTTTCAGTTTTCGCAATTATCGTACGAGAGTGTGCGTATCAATGCGAAATTCTCAATGTATTCGCGAATCTTCGATGCCTTAGGCAACTAAATTAGATAATAAACTTGCAAAAAATAAATATATATATGTATATAAAAAGATTCCTCGCGAAAAAAAAGCCGATGGTCAAAGTACTCGTAACAAGCATTCTCAGTTATCGCGAATCTACTATTCTAATTCTTATGTCGATAAGCAAAGATAGCATTCTTTCTCGAAAGACAGATAATTCACAGTTCACAAATGGCCAACAATAGTCCAACGGTCGCATCGAACCGCTCCGTTTTACGACGCACAGCTAAACGAGTACGTGACTTTTAAATCCAGCACGAGTGCGAGGAGGTAATTTTCTATCGATCATCCTGTTTTCTCAAATTGGCGACCGGCCACATTGATTCGCTCGCTCGGCGCGTTCACTCGCCTCGCGACTTTCCCAGATTGCTCGCGACAAACATGTTTTCGCTCGGCGATCGCAAAAAATAACGGGGGAGTAAACTTAGACTCATTTAGACCCGGTACGTTGCTTTGATTCGGACACGGGTTTCGCACAAGTCGGCGATAAAAGCTGCACGTTTCGCGCATTCCGCGACGCGGCGCGGCTTCCGCTCGGTTCGCGCTCGCGAGATTTCTTTTGTGCGCCGTCAGAAATTGTACCTTAATGTAGCGCATCTGATTTAAGCAAGAACTGTCAGGCCGATCGTATGCCGAAAAATTTTTTCTTCTTCTGGCACGCGAGAAAATTCATGCAAAACTGACGTAATTAAGAAATATAATATTTTTTAGATTAAACCCGACACGTGATACTTCATTGTTTGCTGAAAAAAAACCGCGAAGTGTCCTTCTACCGTAATCAGCCCTTGCCACAGCAAGCATTTTAAGTTCGCTCCTTCTATGCGTGATGCGATGACTAACAGAAATCCCACAATGACACATTCGCACGATCGACGGCACTTAACGCTGACGCAGAGTGCCACATCGCGCGAATCGCACAATATGGATTTCATAGAAGTTTGAATAAAGACAGCTTCTTGTAATTTGAAAAAAAGGCATATAATTATCTGTATCTAAATTCTCTCTGACAAATTCAAATAATCTAAAAATATTATAACTAGCAAGAAAAACGAGCATACAAAAATATGTAACAACTAGTTAGTCGGATTACAAGAAAGAGCTTTTAAAACATCATAAGATTGCATATTCTACGAGGGCTGAATATCACACGGCGGTGACAATGTCGCGATATCAATGTCGCGCTATCGTGACAGGTGTCGCGTTAATTATTAGCGGCGCTTTAAAACGGGTCGCGCTGAGCAACATTCGCGAT
This sequence comes from Linepithema humile, assembly GCF_040581485.1. Taxonomy (NCBI): domain Eukaryota; kingdom Metazoa; phylum Arthropoda; class Insecta; order Hymenoptera; family Formicidae; genus Linepithema; species Linepithema humile. Next base: position 4,273,314 of record NC_090128.1, on the reverse strand, counting down.
GAATTCGGAAAATGATGTCGCGAAAGGTCTCACGGCAAGGTCGATCGTCCGGATTGTACTTAGCGGTTTATCGAAAACACAGTTAAAAAAAAAGAAAGATCGAGCAAATTTACAATTTATAAAACAAGTCGGAATAGCGTCTATAATTAATCCCTGAGTCGGTTTGCATGATTTCCGTTTGATGAATGGAAATACCAGAGAAACCAAGTACACAGGATGCGTCGAGGTATTATCCCTTTGATATTTCCGTTTCTCCAACCTTCTAATTTTACTTTTATCTTGCATAATGACGATGATGCAATGCAAAGGTTACAAAATAAGACATTAGCGGAATATAGAAATTCCACGTCTCCTCAATTCTAACTGATCGACTCTATAATATCAGTTAAGCGATAAAAATACCACGGAAATATCGTGACATTTAAACTCCCTTCGTATTTCCATTTAATTGATTTTAAATTTATCTTGCGCAACGAAGATTAATTAATAACATATGTAATAATATAGTATACACGAGCAAAATAAGAAAAAAACGATCAAAATCAATTTTTCGATTTGTGCGAAGCAATGTCTATTCAACTTTATCATCATTACACGTCTCGCGACCTTTGAACTCCTTTTTCTCTACAGCGCAGGTATATTTATCGACAATATTTCCTCGGCAGCGAGCATGTTAAGCATGCTCTACCATGATGCGGCCGAACTGACACTCGCCCAGCTGCCTACGTCGTCGTCGCGCGAGGCACGCACGCACGCATACACGTGCAAGTCTCGCATTGCGTTGTTCGGAGGAGAAAAAAGATCCGGCGTGCTACCTGCGCCTGAAACTGCCCCGGCAGGCACAAAGAAACGAGCGGCGGCGAGTAGTAATGGCTCGAGAGAGGAGCCGGGCCAAGGAGCACGCGGCGACGAGAGAGAGAGAGAGAGAGAGAGAGAGAGAGAAGGAGAGAGAGAGAACGGACGACGGCGAGAGATCTCGAGAGAATTACGCGCGGCGGGCCCGATCGAGACACGTAAGAGACGAGGCAACAGAAAAAGCACCGAGGACTGAAAGCAAGCAAGAACGAAAGAAAGAAAGAAACGAACCGCAGCCGATGCGTTGCGCACGGGAATGTATATATAGCCGATCCCGTCGTTCTATCTCTCTTTCTCCTCTCCTGCTCTCTTTGTGCATCCACCGCGGTGTTCTTTTTTTTTTTTTAAATGTCGTTTAAATGACCGAGAGAACTTAAACACGGTACAATGGCCGGAACATCGATTAAATGTAAATTTATAGTGTGATTATATGTCGGTCATTAATTAGTTATTAAAGATCGTGTCGTACGTCAAAAGCCGCACGCAAATCAACCTTCGAAGCGTAATCAAGATTCGTTGAAAAAACGAGACAAAAAAATTAGATGGAAAAAAAAATCGGTGAGAGTTGCGCAATTAGAAAATAATCAAGATGTATTTTTCTCTTATCATTTTTCTTCTCTCGTCTTTCTTTTTTTTTTTTTTTTTGGTGTATAATTTGTACATCTATTTTTATGCGACTTTCCCGGAACACCGCGTCGCTATCTGTTAATTGTAACTGTTTGTCGCTTTTGTATATTATGATTGCATTTTCTCTCCTCCGCGCGATTTCTGTTTAGTCATACTCTTTCTGACGGGGGCTTACCCCGAATAACAAATAGATTCCTTTCTCTGTCTCGCCTTCTCTCGCCGCCTCTTTCGTGCGCCACGGCCTCCCTCTCTCTCCAGTCTTCTCTCTCTCTCTCCCTCATTTTGTCTGCTATCACAGACGGCTGTCACTGTTCCACTTTACGGGAGCGCGATTTCCCGAGATATCCTCTACCTACTATACTACTACACGCCACCTCCGCCGCCTCCTCCCATCTCTCTCGACTACTCACCGCGGTATGCCAACCTTCCACTCCACCATATTTCTCTCTCGCGTGCTCGCACGAAGCAGCGACGGCGGCAGGAGGTGGCGGTGGAGGTGGATGGATCCGCGCTGCGGCCCCCACGAACGCCCACGAGAGCACGTATACAGGCGGTTTCAGGAGGATAGGTCGATACTTCGGGAGGCAACGCTGCGTCGCGGGATCGTCGTCGGCAAAATCCGAACAGGCACCGAAGACTTTTCCTTTTATCGCGAAATCTCGTTAAGCCGACGAAACTTGATGATTCTCTTGTATTTTAAATTGGCATCGTTATTGAAATGAAGTATATGAAGCGTAGATAAGGTATACATGAAGTATGTATTATGTACAAAGAAGTTAAATATGCATGATGTTTTTACGCTTGTCCGACTCTTACGACCTCGGCTCTGCCGAATTAATACATTCATACTGTCGTTATTAAATCACAGAATGCTGCAAATAATATAATAGAATAAAAAGTATTTATTAGTAAATTTTAGCGCGTTACCCATCGCAAATGTTCACACGCGGCGATTAACGTTAGGTATTATTAGTATATACATGAATGCATCTGAAAGGATAAAATGTTTGCGCTGGAAAAGCTGAGAAATCCGCAGAACTGATAAGATAAAAGCAGAATGACGACGTTGCTATTGCGAATAAAAAAAAAAAACTATTGAATAATGCATATCTAATTTCGAATAATTTTGTAACTGTTTGTAGAATATAATATCTCTAAACATCCTGACGCGCGATGTAGATTAAAGTAAGATTAAAAAAAAAAAAAAAACAGAATTACCATAACGCATGCAACATTAGTAACATTACGAGTGATAACTCGATGAATGATCGCGGCTTAATGAATGGCCAGCGATCACGATAAAGTGTAACATAAAATACACGCGATATTTGTATGATGTCAAAAAGTGGACTTGCGAGACTTGCATTTTCTCATCTCTTTATCATCTTCTCGAGTATCGACTTTCCGTCCTGAAACACCCGGTACACCGTACACCGGGCATGCATGCACCGTATAGCCGTTCTTTTTCCGTCCCTCTTCTTATACCTCTTTCTCCTTCTCGCCGACGCACGTCCAAAAGTGCACCGGCACGAAGGACGAGCCTGCTCACGTTCGCTCTCCACCCGGGTCTCTATTCTGCCTTCCCTCCTGCCACTCCCCCCTCCCCCCCTCCGCTCGTCCCTATCTTCTTCTTTGCCCTCCCTCTCTTTCTCTTCTTTCTTTACAGAACGGAGCATGGGGCGAGGTCCGATTCGAACGCACGTTGCTCGTGGGAAAAATAGAAGCGACGCGAATACGGGAGCGAGACACCGCCGTCGCGACGCGCCTCTCTTCCTTCTATCTCCGACGTTGCCGAGATAGCACTGCTTTAGAGATTTAACGCGACTCACGCGCGCGCGCGCGCGCGCGCGACGCAAAACGACGCGAGGTATCACGAATGCTTCAGCTGAGCGATAATTCTCCGTGACTCACCTACGTTTCTTTTATGCTTGTGTGCTTTTTTTCGCTCGAGTCGCCAATGTATCGTTTCGTTCCGAGCACAAAGAACGTGAGATTAGTGAAGAAAAACGGCTGCTTAGTGAAGAAGAATTCTGCATTTCGTTACTGTATTTGTTTTTCGTTATGAAAAAGAAAAGTGATGCCGTGGTAGATTTATCTTTTAAATGCATCTTTTCACGAATCTTTTTCGCTAAATGTACATCTGTTTTACAAATACTAAACGTGATAAAGTGTAGTTAAAAAAAGCAGCAATTTTTCATAATATTTATTTTTTATAAAATAACATGTACATATTTCCTCTTCACTTATTCGCTTCTCCGTATTTGTTCCGACTTTAAGAAAGTTGGAAAAGAATTCCGAGAATTCTTTCCATGAATAGAAACTCATATTATCAATGAATATTATCAGAATCGGATTTCGATACATGCTCCACATATGCGAAGCAACGCTTCCACTTTTTTCGATACAAAGACGCGTCTGTCATTTGAAGGTTAGCTTACCTCTCGTATTTACATTCCCCGAAATTACATTCGATTTCGCCGCGGCGACCGATCCTTTCTCTCGGTCGCGATAAAAGAAAGAGACAGACTCACTCACCTCTCACGATATAGTAAACAAATCCGCTCCTTGGCGACCTTCAGCTTCTTGGAGATGATTTTCTTGAGGTTTTCCACGGTGTCATTGCGGTCCACCGTGATCTCGAACTGACCGCCGGTGGTCGGCGTGATGCACACGGTGATCTCGTCCTTGTCGGTCGCAGTGGCCGCGACGCAGCCACACCCTGGCTGCGACGCCGGCGGTAGCAGCGGCTGCGGCGTCGTCGCCGTCGTCGAGCAGGAGGTAGAAGTAGAAGCAGCGCATGGCTCCGGGGACGCGACCCTTATCGAGCCCTGATCGCGGCACTCGACGGCATCGGCGACGATGGCGGCGGCTGCGGCATCAGCGGGGCTAGGGGCGGCGGCGGCGGGGGCACCGGTGGCGGCACTCGATTCATCGCCAACCTTCCGCACCTGCGAGGAGGTAGCCTCGTCGCTCTCACTTCCCATCGCCGCCACGTCCGACGTTCGCGGCGGTCCCGCGGTGTCGTCCATTCTGCCGTGGCGTTACGTCAATCGGCACTGTGCGCGATGAATAACGAAATACCGAAGGGACGACGTCAACTGCGACACGACGACAACAACCACGACGTGAACCGTTCACTCGCGCAGCCACAACTACTCTCCGCCGCGCTACGCTCTCGCGTGTGTGCCCCTCCGCTTTCTTCTTCACTTCTTTCCCTCGCTCCACGGTCCCACAGGTTCTCCCTCTCCCTATGTGTTGTTCGTCGCCGCGGCGCGTACGTCGTCGTTGCCGTCGTCTATATGCATGCACCTGCACCTGTGCTCCTCCCGGCGTCACCCCGCCGCTTCTTTCCCCCCGCGAGCGTCGACGAGGGCACAGCCGGCACCCCAAAGAGAGCGGCGGTCGCGGGGAACGCGCACGCGGCGAAGAGGAGGTGGCGGACGACAAGCGGTGGACGAAATATTACGGTGGTTGGGGAGGGGAGAGCGCAAAGGAAACGAGGGAGAAAGGGTGACAGGGACAGGAAGAGGAGTGTATACGAAACGACGAAGGCGGATTTGCACGATCCGTGATGTACGGAGATGATCGTCCGTAAAACGAAGAGACGTAGCACACGATCGATAGCACCGGGCGATAAAGTATTCGCGAAACCCGCTAACCTCGAGAGAGAACACTGGTCACCGCTCCTTTCCTCCTCCTCCTTCTTGACGGCACTGTGTGACACACCATGTACACCGCGACAGCTCTCCCTCCTCCTCCTCCTCTCGTTTCTTCTTCTTTGCAAAGCGGCGATGCTACCTTCGGTGTGTCCGTTCGTTCTTTCTTTCTTTCTTTATTTCTTCCTTTCTCTCTATCCTCTCTCTATCCTTCTCTCTATCCAATGCCGTTTCTCTTCTCTTCTTGCCTTTTCTTGCCTTTGTGCGCGAGTCCACCTCTCCGTCGCTTTCTCACGCCGCACGCACACGCCACGTATATACGGCACGCAAACGTAATGCACCGCGACCCGCCCTCGAGCGCTCAAACCCTGCGACTAGCAATCGAAAACCGGAGCTCCCGGAGCTTCTGCTAAATGCCCAGACCCGGCGGCTGCCGAACCCGTTCTACTGTACGAGCGAATGCGCAGCTGGAGCAGCACGATGCCAAACGAGCGCGGTTTATTTGAATTGCGCATAGTCACTCGCGGTCAATTTTATTTCAATGGCCAAATTTCAATTTTAAATTCCCGAAAAAAAATCTGTCCCTGATAGAAATAAATATTTATGTTCTTACAATTAAAATTTATGCCAATTTAATATTTATTTCGCATTGTCTCCGTCCATTTTCTCCTTATGTCACGAACTTAATAAAAAGAAAAGAAGTAGCAGTTGTGTTTAAGGCGAGGGAGATTCAAAGTTCAAAGAACGAAGTAATAAATCCGATTGGCTAAGAGGAGAGCAATATCCAAATATGGAATTAACGCGATTCCAAATATGGCGTCTTAGTTATCCACCCCTTCCGTCTATTGTCAAAACCCCACCCCTCCGATAAATGCTATCTTATGTTACTTCTTCCTCTATGGACTTCGGCTCTAAAATTTATATATTTACACCTTTGATCTCTTGTTAAACATGTTTTTGCTACATTAAAATTTATATAAATTATTTCATTAAATACAAGGCAAAGTCAAAAAATAAAATTACTTTCTATTTATAAATATTTATAAATATCAAACTTGTCTTGAAATTACTAATTTCCAAATTAAATTGCTTGGCAACTAAACGTAATAGGTAATATCTTAAATTAAACTAGTAATAAATTTAAAAAACTATTAATTATTTAGGCACCTCAAATTTAAATTACAAAAGCTCTTTATTTTTCATAAAATATCTTTATACTTAATAACCTGTGTGAATTAAGAATTTAAATATTTTACTATATCAAGGAAGTAAAATGACATTATTATTCGCTCAAACTGTAAACACAGATAAGAGGAAAGAGAATCTGTGTAATTGTGGAAGTATTAGTACAATTAGTTTCTCTCAAACCATGTTTAATATATACTTAGATACTTATATATGTGGCTGATTTGAATTTTCTCTGAATTTACAATAAACATTTTTCGTTACAACGTTCTGTTATTGTCCAACAATTTCATATAATCTTGCGGCTTGTCATATCTGTTCTTGTAACATTGTTGTCTGCACATAACAATATTAATGACACTCTTATAAAACAAGTCCTACAGTAAATCTTGTCATGTACACGCGCGTGTGTGTGTGTGTATGCGTGTTTGTGTGTATGTATGTATGTATGTATGTATGTATGTATGTATGTATGTATGTATGTATGTATGTATGTATATATATATATATATATATATATATATATATATATATATATATATATATATCGCACCTCCACGAGAAGAGTGACACAAGTCAAAATTTTTCGAATTTCGTTTTTTGCGTGGATTATGTCCTAAATACATCGACTTTCCAGCAGAAAAGTTACAAAAGTTGAATTCAAATACTTTCTGTACAAATCCGCTAATCGCAAACTGACATAATGTTTTGTAATAAATCAAAAATAGTGTCACATTTCAGTTGTTTTCCAATCACCGATGAGTGACATTGCAATTTTTTCAGGAAAAGTGACATATCTTTTCTCTTTCTTCTCTCTTAAACATTTTCATATTTTTGACTTGTCACTCTTTTCGCAGAGGTGCGATATTATACACACATATACACACATATACACACATATGCACACATATACATACATATACACACATTTCACTGATATGATACAACTTCCAATAAACTGTCAAAATTTCAACACGAGCTTGCAAATCATATCGTATCGTACAATATATTAACGAACTTATCCAGTGAATATTTTGGCAAGTATTTGCAGGCCGATAAGTCGCTAATATTAGTAATTTACACAAAAAATCTCTCTACGCACTATCAAATTACATATATTTACAGAATTGCATCACAAGATTAGAGAACTTAAAAATATTACATCTTCATATATATTAAAAGCTCGGAGTGCGTCAAGAATTCATTATCATTATTTCTTATAGAAACATCAATAGAAAAATATATCATTGTGCCTTATAAGTTTAGATAACTACGTAGGTGCGTGAAAGAATCAGCGCTGGGAATAATCGCGACCGCGTCATTTACTTTTATCTCATAATGCTTACTTACACAGTACATACAGCCTATACTCTCCATTCTGAGAGAAATGTCCTGCATTTTATACATATTTAACATTTTGTAGTTTCTTTTGTCGCAAATATACTTAAATTTTATCTATTATTGAAATTATTTTAAATAGACTAAACTAGATGTCCCTTGCATGTAGACGTATCTTCGCATATGCAAGGGACGCAAGAATTCACGATCCGAATTCTATCGTGTCTTGTTCGATCGGCTTGTATTCGTAGGTTCCTCGGCCGTCCATATGTAAATAGTACTAAAAACAATATATAGAAAGTCATATAGTGATGTAGAAATGTGAAAAAAATAATATTCAAAAATCACCTAATAAATAAATATATATATAAATATTGGACTACAGTACAATTACTGAACTCGACAAAGGAAACAAATTGACAGTAATACCTCGTGATGTTTCCAGAGAGATCGACGGTGGGAGACCGTAAACAATGTAATATTTTCTTGTTTGCAGTACGTGTACATGGAGTCTTCGACGTCAACGCTGACTGCACTCGTGCATTCGTCCAGAATTGCAAATTGAGGTTTATGATAAAATAACCGAGCCATCTACAAGTAAATATATATGTGTGTATATAAATATAATAAATAAAATTTTAAATGTTAAACTTAAAGACCGAATAAGAAATTAGAAATTGGAAAGTAAAATAAAATTTATGTTAATTAAAAAAAAACGGAAGAAAAAGACAAGGGGCTCACTGCAATACGCTGTTTTTCGCCACCCGATAAGACGTCCATCCAATCGGCCACCACGTCCCAACCTTGTCCCTCACTGTTGGCAAGGTTTTCTCTGTCCAATAGATGAGTCAGTTGCACCAAATCCAAGAATTTCTTAAGATCCTCGTCGTTGGCATTACCGCGCCTCATCATCTCGGCTTTTGTGTGAGGATAGATGATCTGGTCTCTCAACGTGCCCAACGTCATGTAAGGACGTTGCGGTATGTAGAATAATTTACCACGTGGCGGTTTCGTGATAGTTCCAGCCCAAACTGGCCAAAGCTAAATGTTTTAATGTGCAAAATTAACAGCAGGCAAATATAATTTCCTTTTTATCAATGTCGCTTAGCATTGATTGATAATAGCATTTATTCTGTTAGTTTTTTTAATTTAACACTATATCAGTATTCTACAACAAATAAAATAAGAACCGGTAAAAAACTCGATATGATTCAATCAATATTGACAGAATTAAGGTGATTCAAGCGTTAATTTTTTTTAAAGAAATTATTCAAATTTGTATCATTTGTATATACTTAGAGTCTTCAGAAATATAATTTCACAATTTCAATGATATTAACTTATTAATTACTGAAATATTTGACTTCAAAGTAAGAAACTTTTACACAGAGTCTTATGGCAAAAGTCGATGTTACATTTAATTATGTGCTGCAATAAAAAACAAAACACTTCAATTATTAATTATTTGAAATTTGAAGATTTTTATCAAATTATAGCATTTCGGACAATCATAGCTAAAAGTTTTGTGTGTATAAATGACAATTTCTTAATCTATTATCCCATCACAAAAGCATTACTTTTAGCCAACATTGTTACGCTCGAACCACTTTAAATTTTACAGATATTATGAAAAAACAAAACAACAAATAATACATATAAAAATTAATATACGTACTTCGCCGAGAATTCTAAACATAGAGCTCTTGCCGCAACCGTTCGGACCACAAACTAGTACGTTCATTCCCGACTTTACTTCAAACGATAGTTCCTTGATGAGCACGTCTCCATTCGGTGTCACCAAAGGAACACAATCGAACCGTATAATATTGTCGCGCGGAATGATCTTGCCGCCACCGGGATAACCGATCGCCTTGCTCTCAGACACCATCGTTCTCACGTATTTCCCGGCATTCAAATCGTCGAGGACATTCTTGATCTCAGTGACCCGCATTGTAAGCCCCGCCAAGCGGGTAAGTTCTCTGCCGGCCAGCACCAATCGGCCAATCGCTTCGGCCATTTTCACCAGCATTCGGCCGTACGTATAATACGATTTAAATCGATGATCAGGTGTACCGGAGAGTATAGCATGGTCTTTCTGGAAGAAGGGTCTGCTCACCGCATAGAAACCGACTACGGTAGCAAAATCTAAAAAAAAAAAAAAAACAACATTATAAAATATAATTGAAAGATAAGACAGCGTGTTTTGTTAGTATAATAGTTCCTATGTAAATCGCATCATACATTTTGCAACAAAGTTGTCTAAAACACCCATAAGGACCTTAAATTCCAAAAATTTACGAAGATGAGTTACCTAAAACAAAAAAGAAAAAACATGGTACAAGAACGATAATGCAAAATAATGACATACTAATAGATACAAAAAAAATTCAGCTCACTAATTTGTAAAAACTGGCTAACATCGTCAACTTTTCTCTATTATTTCCTGCATAGAACGCTATTTCCTCCGAATTTGTAATTAATCTCGAATTAATATGGCGATACTCTCCTTCCAGTCGTTGTTCTTTGACCGTTAATGTCCCAATAGGCTTTCGAAGGTGAGTCAGAAAAGTACCAGCTACTACTAGATAGGAGAGTAACAAGAATGGTGTCTATAAAAAAAAAAAAAAGTACATTCTAATTATTATGTGTACAGAGAAAACAGTAATCATCAATGAATTCAGTGAGATAAATGTTTATATTATACATACCTGTCCACCGAGAGTGGTTGTTAATCTATACACATAAAGACCGATGTCGAATAAAGGTTTCGCTATATTACTATAAAGATCTGTACAGCTATCGCAAAATTTATCAACGTCCGTAGTCAAAAGTTGATCTGGATTCGCGATACGAGTGTCCAGATTGCTCATTTTGTAATAAGTAAAGCCTCTGTGGAAAAAAACAAAATTGTTTTTAAATATTTAACGATTCCTGATAACAAACAATGACGATAACGTTTCTGATAACACTTTCTTTATTATGTATCTCTTAAAAATAAATAAAAATACTTGTAATGAATATTTCCCAATAACTTACTTTAGTCATAAATTATTTAAAGAAAATTATAATACCGCATTAACGACAGGGTCAAGTATAAATTATTTAAGTAGAAATTTACAATAATATTGCATTAGCGACAAAGTTTAATATCCTACAATGTGTTATTTATATAAATTTAATACATCAGAACCTTAACACAAAGGAAAGTTTTGCATCACCTTTGACACTATTGTTTGTAATGTTAATCAACTTATACTGGATGCAATCGCAATCGCAATTGCAACATTATAAATGGAATTCTCATTCATAAAAAGTGTATGTATTATCATATGAATTACTTACTTAAGATACTGATCCATCAAATAACGAGTGATATTTGTACGTAACCTCAATTTTATTTCACTTAGACCATATTTCATTATGTTGGTTACAATCGAAATCTAAATAAATATAATCATATTGAATATTATATATTAGTAAATTATTTCAACTACTAAGCTGAAATTAAACTGCCTACAGCAAAAAAATCTCAGTTATCAAGCTATATGCAATCAACCTTTGACGCTCAACTAAATAATAATATATTCTACTTACTACTGGCAACATCACAACCATAACTGATAAATGTTGCTTAAACAACGACCCATCCATGTTGACGATTGCTCTGGTGACATAGAAGGTTTTATATCAGCAGAATAAAGTTTTATAATATACCACTGATCAAGACCATTACACATACGTTTCTATCAGAGTGCCTTTGTTGATTAACCACAAGTCACACAAGGTCCTGCTGACCAAGGTGATGGCAATTAAGAGAACATAGCCGAATTCCGGTGACAGCACACCGGGAATACCGATTTTGAGCAACGTCCAGAGTTTGCGGAAAAAAACGGCATTCACCTGCGCCTTAGGACTCTTCGGTTTCTCCTGCGAAGAAGCAATCGATGCAATCTTGGCATCCCTCACGTCGATACACTAATTCGTTCTTACCTCCTTGATGACATACTGAATGTCATTGCCGACCGGCCACTGATTTCTGCAAATACATTATTGCTCAGCATAATCGCGCACAAGTATGAATAAACACGAGTCGCACTTGGCACGTAATTTACCTCGACTTCGGCGATCGTCTTCTGCTGCGGTTTTTCAGTATCCATATCAACGTGCTGATCGCCACCGCGCCAGCCAGCGTGCGTCTTGTGGCGAATTTGCTGAGTGTTGGTGCCATTCCGATGATTCGACGTCACGTTTTATGGTATCAGCTGCACCGTCCTGGTGCGACAGTTAAACTATCGCGCGTGGGTTTCCGAGCAAAAGCCAAGCCTGGGCAAGCGCGAGCAACTCGCACTAAACAGGTGGTGGTGGTGGTGATGAAAGTAAAGCTGGTGGGAGACAAAATGAAGCAAGAGGGAAAGAGGGAGAAAAAGAGAGAGAGAGAGAGAAAGACGGAAAGAGAGAGATGACTGAGGTGACGAGCGAGTTGTCTTCGTCGTTTGAATCAGCTGCTGCAAGTCAGTAATGTTCTGCGTGGTTGTTCTGTAATTGCATGATAGCACATGATATGCTTATATGTATAATATATATATATATATATATATATATGATCGTAGTGCATTTCATATACGCTACAAAATTCTTACTTAGTCATTTTCTTCGCTGCCTCTCTTTCCACAAATTCGCGCGTGCGAATCGTCTCGCCTGCTCTCTCTGCTTGTAATAAGAGTGCAAAGTACGCGCGTTCCGGACGTTTGCAGCAATCGCTTCGTGTTTAGACAACATGTAATAAGACATTATGCCATAGCAACGTCTCAAATCCTCGCGTAGAATCTTACAATCAAAATTTTGCAATTTTTTAACTTTCTCTGAAAGTTAATCGCGTGATATTAATACGAGAGACACAATTTGCCTTGATATCACGCTATTTTAAATACGAGGAAAAATGTGACATCAAAATAAATCGTTTCTCTTTTAATATCATACGATCTACTTTTAAAAAAAGTTAAAAATAGCAAAATTGGATAAAGTATTCCTCATAATTGCATATATTTGAGTAAATAGGTTTCTATTGAAATCAAGTTAAAATTCAGACATTCATTATCAAGTGATAAATATGGATATATGCGCAGAAACTTAAATATTCGCGAAGACAATTTTATTTAACTTGTAACCTGTAACTTTTAAGGAAAATTATAAAATGCTAACGTATCGTCCGATGTTCTGATTTCAATACAATTGTATTATCAACTTATTGAGCTGTGTGATTCAGCAATATTCACATTATCTTGAGTCATTCAATTTATATTGACAACAAATATTGAATAACAATTTGATATATAGATATATATTTAAACGTTTTTGTAAATCTCTGAATGTATTTATAACTCGAAATACTATCTATTTTTATAGCTGTTTAATGGTTTGAAGAAAAATCGTACTAGGTAACGAACAAGGTTCAAGGATAATAGCAAATAAAGTTTGCGAGATTTTGTATATTTATTACTAGCAAGAACACATGAACCTTGTTCGTTACCTAACAATCCAACTGCTGCTAGAACATGTACAATTTTTTTTCAACTACTGCTTTCTAAGTATTCATAACGTAGAATAACACAAATCGTTTAAAATTTTATATTTTTTACTATTAAGAGCCGGTTGTTTCAACTTTTTGGTAGACTTTGTTTTTCAGTTATCCTCAGCTATCAGTAATACTTACTCGTGATAGTTGGAATAAAATTACTTGTTAACAACCGTTAAACTTATAGATAAACTTTGTCAACAGATAGAACAATTGATATTTATTGATATTTATTTTAGATAACTGAAAGGTTAACTTTTTGAAGGCGTAAATACGTCTTTCGCAATCAAAGGATTAATTAAAACGAAAAAATGGAGCTAATATAAATCTAAAACCTATTACTTTTAACTGCATTTGTTGATACCGTCGACGATTCGATGATTCACTGAACCATGTGTATATTATGATAATAGAAAAAAAAAGAAGTTATGTAAGAAAATAAATATGAATAAAAAAAACAGAGGCATTGGGTCAATTTTTTTGCCATTATACTTTCTAGACTTTCCTACAAATTTCCTGTCGGCCTAGATAGATAATGTTTCGAATGCAGAAAGTAAAAAAATTAAATAGATTTGACTTCGTGCGCAAATTCAATGTCGACAGAATATGTTTAGTTTTGAGCACTACGTACACGAGGATATATAAGACAACGTGATAAAAAATATACGCTTGCAAAATTTAAAAAAAAAAAAAAAAAAAAAAAAAAAAAATCATTGAAAAAAAACTCAAATTTAAATATAATTTCTGAAGAGGCAAAAGTTCACGGTTAAATCGCCACGTGTTTTTTTTTGCGTATTAGCGAAATGATAGGAATTATGCAAGCGACGCACTTGAACTTCGCAAACGTGCAAAATGATATAACGAGCAGTATACAATACAAAAATATTAACTGCATTATACAATACGTCGACAGATAAAAGTAAAGCTTTATCTTACAAAGTAAATATTACATATCATTTACGTATCGTATAATTTTCAAACGATTGAAGTCTTATTAATCAGCGCGGCGCAAATACGACGATAAGATAAATGAATCATCGCTATCAATTTCACGGTAACAAAATTCAAGAAACTACAATGTTTGTTAAAATGTGTCACGCAACACGTAACGCAGAGATACAGAATATAGAACGTACATATAAAAAGTATAAGGAATATAGAACATAAAATATTTGAAAAGATAAAGCTGATCAATGCAAATAACGCAAATTATATAAAGATTAGATATAAATTAAACAAATGTATATATTATTAATTTTATACGCTACTAAATTTAAATACGCAATTAGCAATATGCATTCATTTTTGCTAAAAACATGTGATAATGAATGGTTGTAAAGATCGTGCAATTACAAGTTTTAAACATATATTTATTATTTATTTCTCGTGATCCGCACATTCACACAGACTCTTAGAGATTCTTACGTCTCGCGCGATTCATATATTGTTTTTTTTCTTGCTGTTGTTTCTTTCTCTTTCTCTCTCTTTTTTTTTCTCATTTTGAGCGGCGTTCAGTAAAAATAATCTTATCCAAGCGGTAACGAATGACACTTGATTTATGCAAATCTGGAGGTATCAAAATATTTTCTATACGTCACAAGGAAAAACGATGACACTTCTACTTTTTCTTTTCCTGCTTTTTCTTTCGGAACGCAGTGATTCTTTTTTTTTTTTCTTCTCAAATCTGTCCCCCGTCCACCCCTTATCGTTCTCCCACTCCCTCTTTCTCCCTATAGTTTTATTTTTCCCTCTCCGTCGTACGGTAAGTCGGAAATATTTAAGGCCGTGTTTACTTATCTCGCAACATAGGAAACCACGATGTGTGTGTTTGATCTTGCGTACAGTAACTATCGGACTACTTTTACCCACCGATCATCGCGGCGATTGTAAAACTTACAATTAGAGCGATTCCTCTAATCTTAAAGTAGTACAAGCACAACGCGACGGATACGGTAGAATGCACCGGGCATCTCAGAGAAACGTGTGGATTTTCTTTCCCACCCATGTGCATTTCTTTCCGGTACCCGTGTCGTTTTGCTTGCCGATCTCGGATTTCTATCGGCGGCGAAAGAACGCCACGAGTCGTTCCATATAAAGCCATATCCTTACATTCTACGTACACATATCGACGATAGATTTTTTTTTATATCTTTACACATATAAGCTCATTACAGTTACAGAAACGTCCTAAATTCTGCTCGATGTACTGTGCGATGTGTATTCTCCCCGTTCTCCTTCAATCCCTGTTTCTCACCACTTAGACACTACCAAATCTTTTCTGACTAGTACATAATAATCCTATTCAATAAATTAAATGTATATATGCTAGACATTTTTTGTAGTGGTAGCGTTATTTTTCAATTTTCATCACTATGCAAATGGTGAGATCAGTTTTCTTATAGTACCGTTTTTATCAAGATCGTCGGTAGAAGTAAATATTAATTCACGTGGAAGAGATAATATTCGCAGGATATGGACGCAAAATTTGAATCGATAGTAACGAAACGGAATTAAATCGCGAGATACGTTCTCACATTTCAATATTTTCGTAAAAATATGCATTTAATCCTTAAACATAAATCACTTATCTGTGAGACGAGCGCAAAAGTGAAAATAAAATACGACCAAAAGAGATTTTGTAAAACTTGTCTTTTGCTGTCCGTACGTTGTTCACCGGTGAGGTGTTCATTTATTTTAAGCCTCATGTAAATAAGTTCACAAAAACTATTGTAATGTTTAACGAAACGTATGCATGTTAATGATAAAGCACGTGTGCAACGTATGCAAATAAATAAATGTCGACAGTTGAGCAGTGAAACAAATTTCAAATCATATTTATGCTTAAAAATTAGTATTTTTATAGAACTGCCTGACTTTTTTGTGTATTGATACTAAAAATCTTGTGAGATACAATAGACCTTTTTTTTATAAGGACAAGACACAAACAAAATAACATAAATTAAGCGTAGATTTTACACTATTTTATACTATTTCGATAATTTTCTTGCGCTCATCTTACAACTAGGATGCCGTGTAAAAAAATGCCTATGTTCTTTTCTTCTTTATAAAATAAAAGGCACCAAGTTTCCTCTTTGCCAAACGTTCAGTTTGTTTCTAGGAAGTTGCGTATCTTCAGGAATTCAATAAAATGCGAGTTAGTTCCTGATCTAGTAGGAATCCATTGCCTACTATGTCATTATGCAAAAAGATATTTATTCGGATTCAGTAAATTACTGTTGCTGAGTCAGGATCTCGAGCATTATTATCATTATCGTCGGCATTAAACTGCGACTTTTCTTCAGTGCAAAAATTATATACATCTGATACTTTGTAATAGAGAAGTGTGATACTAATTCAGTATATAATGTTGCAAGCTATGTAAAGAATACAATTCTCATAAGCAATCTCGTCATTCCTTTCGTTCAGTTTCCCGTAATTTATACGCATATTAACGAATTAATAAGAATTTGAAAAATAAAGCATTTGCCAATGCTCATTATGCTAAAGTCACAAAAAACAAGTCAAACAGTTGTGAATTAATCTATGCAATGGTGCACTTTGGTTTCGTTGAGAACCTGCGCGATTACACGCATCTATATCGTACGGAATATTAAAAATATTTTTACATTCATATACATATATCAATTGGATTTTTCGCCCGTAATGCAGGCTTACTCGCAAATTACGTAAATGTACAGTCCACCTAAAGATATACATTAAATCAATAGTTCTAGTTAAGTAAGATAATTATATCATGGAAAAATGGACGCGTTAGATTATTACTGCTTTGGTGCTACATTATAAATAATTAGGTCAATGCCGATTTGATTTATCTCTTCCTTATGTCTTCGATGTTCAAGAAGCAACTCTACAAACGTACGGATATATGACAATTCGTTATAAATAAAATGACGTAAGATTAACTTCATGTGTTCGAACAAATAAAAACGTGTAACGCAACCACGCTGTTGCGCAACATTCGCAACCGCGCAAACATATATATATATTAAATCGCCTTAAATAATTTACAAAAACAAATGAAACTCAACATACAAAACTTTTGCGATATTGGACTTACATCTATTTTTTATAATACAAAAGACTATTAGAATGCCTATGGATATAAAACATATACCGACACATATTTTTATTATAGATATCGTCAACCAATTTTGGAATATCGAGCGTAATTGAAGACACTCTTGTATTATATACTTTGATATACGAAGATACGCGGTTTCTCCTTTAACTTCAACAACATGCATTCCATCTGTTATGTTAAAACATGTATATTCAATGTATAAGACGCATGTGTGTACGACTGCATATTCCACCAGTAAATTAAAATGATCTCGGTATATTTGCATCTTTCTCTCTCCTTTCCTTAGCAATTTTGTACTATTCATTTAATTATACTGAGAGAATAGCAACGGACTGCAGTGGAAACTGCTTTCAGACAGACTTCCACACAGAGAACTCGATGTTCAATCAATAAATTACGTTAAAAAATATGAATGTCGGATATATGTGTAAGCTTTAAAAGTTTATATATTGTTACAGCAATCTAAATTGTTTTCTATTCCGGTAGGAATACTTTTGACATGTTACCGTCGGCAGGGCGGATTTTTGTAATTGGTTGCGGGTAATTTGTGCAAAACAAAATTCGCGAGTGTAAGGTAGATGTTTTATCTCGTAAGATACTCTGATTTTTCGCGTCTTTGTTTGCACAAACTGATATTCATTTCAAGCCCACTCAATACAGTTTTCTTCAAACATTTCGTCAACTAATTTAAGAAAGACATTGTTACAACAAATGGATATGTATGTTTTAACGCACTCCTTTGACATTGCTGTTGCATACGAATTAATTTAGGTAGAAGTAAAATTTAAAACTTTAATTGAATGTAAAAATCTGTCTTAAAAAATATTGATTGTACATTATAAATCACAAAAAATATTATATAAAAGTAAATTAACTTTCATTTAATAAATGCATCATTAAGTAATCAATGGAAATCATGATTGAGTGGGCTTTCCATATGTCTAGTAAGGGCATGACAAATTCATGGTCCCGTATATTCATTTTTTTTCCCCCAAAGATGTTTTGACTAGATTTGATATATACTAACATACTAAACATCGTGCCAGCGATACCTTAAACCTGCGCCGTACCTGTTAATGAGACAAGGCTTCGCGGAATACAATACAATATCCCTCCCCCCTTTTTATATCTTATATCACACAGACTTACTTAAGTTGTATACATCGTGGGCATTATGCAAAAATCCTCTTCTTATAAGTCGTAATTATAATCTGACGTTATATAAAATAATAATTTACGAGACTAGTGTGCTCTTGTATGTAGGCCTGCATGCTTTCGTGCTATCCCCGCATTTTTGTGTGCTACCGATTTACTCACAAAACTAAAGAGCGTAGGCACGCAGTTAGCTTAGCTTCGTACGTTTCGGTTGGCTCGCATTAGATGCATCTGAAATACAATTTCACAATTAGTATTAAATCAATTTCTAAGATAGCTGAAAAAAATAAAATTTTACTAAGGATGTTAAATGAACATTGTGCGCAATAAGATTTGCCTTACCTCCATTAGATGTTGCTCCAAAGTTACTAAGTAAAGAGCAATTTTGAGTTTTCTGAAATTAAAATATAATAAAATTTGAAAATCTTTTATATAAAAATACTTTCAAGAAAGGCTATAACAAAAACTAATTAAATTAATATAAGTACACAGGAAATGCAATGTAGTATAAATATTGCGATAATAAATATGCTAAAATATACTAACATCTCCCATTACAGCTATTGGCGTAGTCCCGGTTGCGATAGCGACTTGATGCTCTATTAAATAAAACATGTATTCGTCGTAAAGTAATCTGATGAGATGAAAAGATCCGAAACTCGCCGCGCTTCTCAAAGTGAGATCTCGGATAACCATCGAGCTATGAAAAACAAAATGTAAATGTTATTAAAAATGTAAAACAAATATATTTGATTAATGTAATAAAAAATAAGAAATACCTATAAAACGACCATTTGAGCAAAAATTGACGTGCAGCTTTAGCGAACGTTGGTTTCTCTTCAAATGGTTTAAGCACTTGAGTAACAACACCTTTCAGCCAGATTGCCCAATCCTCCAGTGAATTTTGTTGCTGTAATGTTACTTTAAAGTCTGCCTCGAGACGTTGTACCATTCCGTAATCACATTGGCATACCCAGGACGCCTAAAGAGATACATACGCATAATACATACTCATGAATTTACTTGATGCATATATGTTAAACGACTTAAAAGAACATTAATGACCACTTACTTGTTCTTGTACATTATGAAAGTCAACGCGGTTCAAATCAGCTAACATTTGATTGATTTGACTAGAATTTTGAAGTACCGCCCGCGCGGCCTGTGCGAGATGATTTAATGATGTATAGCGCCTTAAAGTTTGAGCAAAAGCTGACACCGCAGTTAACTGCAAACAATAATTATATTGTATAATTTATATATAACATTACTATTATTACATATATGATAATAAAATTGTGAAAATATATTTAATGATATTATTATACAACAAATAAGAATGTGATCTTTAGTCAAAGGAACGTGTGTGAACTCTAAATAATACCTTAATTTGCGTCATTTCCTGGGGACAGTCGGCCATTGCTGATTGTAACCAAGATTCTAGTCCTTTCGCAAAATTCCGGATAGACTGTGTCAATGAACCTAGCAAAGAAATATTTAATGTATAAATCTGCATAATAAACAGACAGAATAATAACAGATTTTGCAATACATACTTGGTATTGGTCGCAATACATTAGGCATTAATACTTCGACTAGATTCTGATAGAATGTATAGTCCACTTTTTTAATAAAGTCTTGTACCTCTGTACACTTACACATCTGATATAGTTTAGTTCTGAAAAATAAAAAAATATAATGTTAGTTGTGACATGATTAATATGACTTATACAAATAAACATTTATAAGTAAAGTACTTGAAACGTTAACAAAATTTAAATATTTTACTACCTTTTATATTAAAACGTTAATAATTAAATTTTAATACTTTACCATTCTTCTCAATTTAAAGAATAAATATTACTTAAAAATGAACTAAATTTAATTCTCGTGTGATATAAATTTCTTTAATAAATATTATGTGTCTTACTTTGATAAATACTTCTCCTCTTCGCACTCATCACCATTATTATTGTCCTGGCTGCGCCAAAATTCCCTCCAGAGACTTTCCACCGTGGCAAATTCGAAATTTAGTACTGCGTCTAAAAACGCTTCGCAATGTTCCCTGTATATGCTGCGGAACGTATCGATGTCTTCGAGCGTGCAATCTTCAGGCAAAGACGAATCGTGAGTGATAAAGATCTCTGGGAAATCGGGAATGGCGCCGCTCGCTCCGCCGAGATACTGATGATATTGCGGCGGCGAAGAGTTGGAGGAGATATTTGTATTGACGTGCGTGTTATTCTCATAGGACGACTCCTGCTTTTGATTGACGAATTTAAATCGCTTGGTTTGAGAGTTTGCGCTCTGCTGTTGTCTTGACATGCCATCCTCATTCAACATAACTAGAGGCGAACTTGGTTTCACGCGAATTCCATAATAATGATATTTCGAATTTCCCCTACAATCAAAATAACAATGTAGCGAAAAATATAAACCATCATGTTTTTCGAACATATATATTATTACGCAAATTAATTTTGTTGCAGTAAATTATTACAAAATCCTTTACCTAGTCCCTAAGCGCCTAGTTCTCAATCCTAAGAACACAGATCGTATCAATTTTCCAAAACTGGCTGCATTTACGGGCTCTAATTTGCTTTCGGAACAATGACGTAGGTAATGATTGTAAAGAGTCGATCTCGGAAGGGACACACCATCAGCGGTTTCGTAATTTTCCAATAACCATTGCACCTAAATCGACATGCATGCTCGATTAATATTCATATTTTGTAAATACCGTATGTTTTAAAAACATAAGAAAAATGAAAATATTTTGCTTCGTTAAACATTCATATAAAAGATGTCAAACACATTTCATTAAAAAATTGAAATAAAAAATTGTACTACAGAAAAAATATCAAATTGCAAAAATAAATTCTGATTAATACCAAATAATTGATTAGTCACAACGATTTTCGAAAAATCTATCGCGACTGCATAATCACGTCTCGTTGGAAAAGAGCTTAAAAATGAAATTATGCACAAAAACATATTAGAGCGATATCTTACATGAAAAAACTTAACAATTAAACTATGCACAAAAAAATATACTGGAGCGATATCTTCAAAGCAATCTAATTAATAATAGACATGCTAAAAAAATTAAAAGAATAATGATTAGTACATCAGATGAGCTAAAAAAATTGGGGAATAGGTCTTTTCTTACGGTGGCCTGGGAGACTCTAGCGGCATGCGTCATGTTTGCAGCCGCGGCTGCTGCCTCTTCCACGGTGACAGTAGTACTTCCAGAATTACCGCTGATCAAGTACGCCCCGCCACCCCCGCTAACCACCGCCTCCTATCAAACAACCCAACATGCCTCGTTAACCCCCGAATGAAGAAAAGAAGTTTACCTCGAGTACTAATTCGCAGTTATATGTCTGCAAACTTTGCACTGAAATTCGTAAATGTAAGTCATCTCAAAACTTGCAAAAAAAAAAAAAAAAAACTTCGGTACAATTTTTTATGTCCCATACGATCATGCAGAGCACAGGTCCCCATGCCTGCAGAGATCAGGCGTACGTACATACTTCAGGTCGCGATCATTCAAATGTAATCCGAGACTAATTTACTCAGCTTCTAGAAAGTGAAAGCAGCCTGAGGAGTCGCGGGACATGCAATCTTACCGCCGTTTCCGTCTGCGGACTGGCGCGCGCGGATATGAGCGCATGAGTGGTCGGGTCGCTCTCTACTACACCCTGCTGGATCAAGTACGTGCCATTGCCCTGTGATAATAGTTGTCCAGTGGTTGTATTCGAGCCTTGTCCCGTGACCTAACGCAATATCGCTGACATTGTAATTATCACACTCGCTGATCGATTGTAATTATTCGGATGTCAAATTCACCTGTGCATATGTTACTGGTGTTGTTCCTGAAGTGTAGTATTGACTTGAGCCTGGAGTGTACATCGTTCCCGCCTCGCCGACGGCATAAACAGGATATGTCCTGCGGAGAATTAAATACAAATTTTAACACACTTTGCAAGTGATAAATAACTCATAGATCAAATATACGAGATTTCAATAACTTACATCTGGCCATTCGCTGGTATATACGTGGAACCATCCCCCTCAACATATTGAACATAGGTTGGATGAGAAACCGATTCGGACCCCACCGCCTCTCCGTCACCGGACACTGAAACAAAATAGATACAATGGTTAGATATATTTGAAAACATACAGTACTTGTATCGACACGTAAAAAAAAAGCTCTAGTATAAATGCAAAAAAAAATGTTAAACACTGCTGTGAATTTTAACATACTGCTGTAAAAGAAATCTTTGAAAACTTCCTTAACGTTTAAAATGCTTTGGCATTCGGATAAAGTGAGAGCAGTTTTGCTGAAAGTATTAAAAAATTCTAAATTAGTTGTATTTGTTTATTACAAACGCTTGAATCCGATAGACAAATTAAATAGACTGGATAAGTTAGATGCCGAAATAAGGATGCAGGTCACTGATCTTGTAATTCTACAAAATTAAAATGTACAGATAAAGGATATATAACATGCTGTTTTATATTCTGCCCTCACCTACAGCCGTTGTGAGGGACGCGTAGGATGGCGAATCACTGGTGCCTAGTGTAGTCAGAGTAGAAGTACAGAGGTGCATGTTTTTCAGCAGCATGGAAAGGGCCATATCTCTACTCAAACACTATAATTTTTCCAACTGATCCTCATACTCACCGCAAATAGTAAGTTAATTTGCAATTATTGATATTAATGTCTATGCTTACGCGAGCGGATATCTACAGTTTAGCGTGTGACTGTTTTGCAACTTGATGCTTTGTAATTAGAGATGTGCGCATTGCAATAAAGTAAGGATCTTCAATATCTGACGGTACTTTTATATTCGGCTATTACCTGTGACTGTAATGTAGTGCGGGGAATCACTGACGATAGTGCCAGCTGACGTCGAAGCAGCGTCAGAGTCCACTAGAGTATGCTGGCCTGAGTGAGTAGTATTAACTACTACTTGTGCTGTAACATGTGCCGATGTACCTGTCGAACCGTTGGAAGAATCTGCAGCCGTTTCAAGCGAATCCTGAACCAATAACTAAATCATTACTTATAGTATACGTGTTCTCAAAGCCCACGGTTTATTTTGATAATAAAAACAAAAAATTATTTATGCCTTTTACATAAATAAATACATATATTTTCTATGTACAGAACTGATCTAGATTTTATTTGACATTTGTGTGTATCACTGTTATCAGCTATTAAGAGCAGATGGCTCAAACATGTTATCAGATTGGATGTACAGCACCAATAGAAGTACACTGCAAACAGATGCTACAGTATCTACCAAAAATCACATATATATTGAATAATTTTGTTACATTTTCATTATATTATATTTTTATCTATCCCACAATAATAAAATAAATAACAATTGTGAAGAAAATAAATTTAATTGACATTGTTACATTTAATTAAATTTACTCAAACACGACATTTAATTCAATCAGTTTGACATGTGTGTCTTATAAAATATTAAGATGATAATTTTCACAATTTATAAATATAATTACTGATCTTCTTCACAAATTGTATTAGCAAAAGGCATAATGTGTCAATGATACAAAATAATATTACTAACCTGGATAGGTTGCAGATTATTTGGACTGGAAGGATCAGGGCTTGTTACAACAGTGATAAGCTGCTGGCCTCTGGCTGACTGACTCTGTGCTCCGTTACCATTGCCACTGGAACTGGAAGTAGTAGTCACGACAACCACACTTGGCTTAGATTCTACCCCTACCGCTGCGGAGCTACCCCCACTGTTATTAGCCCCGGTGGATGCTGCTGCGAGGGCATACTGGGCTCCTGTCGTAGTCATGGCAATCACTCCTTCACCTCTCTCTACACCCACTGCGTCACCACCACTGCTACTACCTCCCCGCTGCTGGAGAGACGAGTCTATAACAGAGATATACACATATACTTTCTCACTAAATATCAATAACATCTTCCCACCAGACTCAGCGCAGAGATCTTTAAGAACAATGTACCTCCACAATTCCACTCAACATCAATTCATTAAAAGGATATTTTCTCATCATTATGAAATAAGATACTATATAGGATTTATTATTAAATATAAAGACTAAGAATATTTACAATGTGAAACATTGTTCTAGCATTGTTCATGATAATTATATTTCACAAAGTATTTTATTCTCATATTATATTGTACAATCCACATAAGTGATAGAATTGTCAAAATTGTTCATATTATACCACTAAGGAAAATAACTTTATTATATACTAACACTCATTATTCAAATCTTATTATAAACAGACTTCTCAAGAATATTTTCAACATAACTAAACTATAAAAGTCAATAAACTTTATTCATCTTGAAGCGCTAGTGGTGGCAAATTTGTCGATAAATCAATTCGCTGCTAAAAAATAGAAAGGACTATTGAGTTATAATTAAAGCAAGATTACGGGTTAAGAATGTGAGAGATTCCGCCGGTACGCGGATGTTCTCGAAATTTCAAGCTCGCACGCTTGAGTACAGCGTCGAAACGACAATATCTAAAAAATTCCACCCGCGTTCCGGCAACCATCCTAACCTATAATGCAGCGATATTTCAATAACGTACTTCCTCGCAGGTGTGGCGTATGTAATAATCCGCAGATCAAAGGGAAGCCCCAACGAGTTCGCGATACAAATGAAACACGTCACTGCCATTATTACGCGCGTGTATCATGGTGTATTGACACCGTTGTACCTGTTGGGGTGGCAGGTACCAAACACAATGTATCAAGGGGAAGAAATCGCCTTGGGGTTGGGAGGGGGATGGGAGGAGGTAAGGGGTGCCCCAGAACGCGCGCTACCCACGCGTGACTGGACACACGGCTCGCTTTAAGGGGGTTGAACATATCAATGAAGACGGTTAGATCACGAAAGCAATTAGAGAGCATTATACTGAGTACTACATCCCCTCTTTTTTGTTAAACATGGACCAGGGCGTGCTTATAAAGTACGATACACATTTCTCTTCTAATCGTATTCTATCGAGAAGAATCAGAGAAGACAAACACATCATCCCCCATCTGTTACACATATTTTCCCTGTAAACTTTATCATAAACATAAAATATCATTTTTTAAATTACTTTGTTCTAATGTTAAAGATATAATAATTAGTCACTGTAAGATACAGAATGTGTGTGTTATATTTTGATAAGAAAATCATAACATTGTTATTTCATGTCTTTAATTAGGAGAATTGTGTAACAAGATCTGATACTTCCTATGTTTGATATATTAGCTCTGATTAATATAGAACACAATACTAAATGAACATAATATTTGCCCTGATGCGGAGCCTAATTAAGGATCAGACTCATGATGCTATGCGAATAAAAATAAATAAAAATATATACTTTGATAATCATTTTTATACTATGATAATCATTGATATTTTCTAACTCGTATATCTTTCTTATTTACTCTTCAGTCTAAGCAAACATTTGGAACATTTATTATATATATATATTTTTTAAATATATTTATTTTATTTTTAGACTTAGAGATATCTTATATAGCATTTGCTGCAAATGTTGCTGGTAGACTGATATGATAGTCACCTACACACATAATATCATAAGTGCACCTGGCCTCTGTTATGCATGGCTGATGGGGAGAAAAAACTTCTGTTCTCTAGTCTCCTTTTTATCCATACAATACATTTATGTATCCAATACTCAATTTCTTTTCATGTAATTTAGACAAAAAAATATTAAATCCACTACAAAATTACTTTTCTGTATATTAATATAAATTTCTTAAACCCAATGTTCTATGGAAATAACAGTGCACCTGGAGTCAGACAAACTTATGGGGTGAGAACTTATGCAGATGTTGAAAAGTAAAATGGTAGAGATAAGAAATAGATAGCACAAAATCAAATAACAAATATTGCTAGAAGAAAAATTATATCAAAGTGTGAATCATCAAAAAATTGAATATAGTATAGTTTATAACAAATATACAATACTATTTACTTAGATTTTATTCTCGACACGTTCAAACAAAGTAATTTTGAAATAAATTGAAGCAAAAATGGCTGAAAAGATCAATATACTCATTAGTTTGGGGATATGAGCTAAGCTCATAGTTGAAAGATCACATTCATGTAATTGATAAATCCATCTTAATTGGAAATCCTTATATAGCTTCTCTATATTAGATGCCCCATCGATACTACAATAGAATCACTTATGCGATACAAATTAGGGGAATCTATAGCGCTAGAGATTTGCAAAGGTCTCAATCTGTTATAAGCTACTTTAAGGCGTGATTAGTATTTGCTGTTTATAACATACGAAGAATTGAAATTATTAGTCATAAAACTACATCACATAAAAAGATCCGAAACAAATGGCTGATTTGTTTCGGATCTTTTTATGTGATGTATGTGACTTTGGCTTTATATGTACTATTCTAAATAAGTTCAGTTCTATAAAATAAATTGCACTACCCAAGAATATTCTGTAGACGTTACTTACATTGCAAACAAATTTGATGTGATGTGCTTTGTGCAAAAATTTGCATCATCTAGTGAGTAGCATTTCATTCTCTACGCTTACTCTAAGACATAACATTCTAATAAA
The DNA here is from genome assembly GCF_040581485.1 of Linepithema humile. Taxonomy (NCBI): domain Eukaryota; kingdom Metazoa; phylum Arthropoda; class Insecta; order Hymenoptera; family Formicidae; genus Linepithema; species Linepithema humile. Next base: position 4,246,189 of record NC_090128.1, on the reverse strand, counting down.
CGATTTACAAGTCCTTAGAAGCTGCTCCATCATTTATCCCTACAAATCTGCCTGCAAATTGCACCAAGAAGGGTGTCAAACTGTTAAGAGTATGTTCGGTGAGCGACAACGGCGACGTCTCCGTCGGCCTGGCGGACATGAAAATTCGATGATGACGGAGACGAACCGGATCCGTCCGATTTCTTTTTCACTCACCTGTCTTCATGAATGGCGTGTGCACGAACGCAACGGCGCCCGGGCGCACTTGCGCGGCCGAACGACGTGTCCCCCCGTCGTCGTCGTCGTCGAGCGGGCGCGCTCTATCTCTCTCCCTCTCTCTTCCACGCGCACTCCTTTTCTTTCGCTCGTGTTCGTCGCTCCCTCGGTCTCGAAGGCGGTAGCGGCCTGTCACCCAGGAAACCGCGCGTCCGCGATCAGCTTGTAGGGCTCACGCGCTCGCTCGCACGGCACCGGCACAAAGCGCGAAAAGAGCGGAGCGACACACTCCGACGAACCTCTATACTTTGTTGTGGACGGCTGGCCGGAGTAGTGTTGCTTGTCTGCTACTACGGTCGCCTTGGCTACGGCATCACTGACCGCGTCACGATCAGGGCCGTAAGTGACATTTACGGTGCCACTGAACTTCCGTTGCGGACAAGATTATTCTCACCACGTCGTTCCAGCTGATTTGCATTAATTTCATTTCACTTCTCTTATCACACTTATTTGATATGCGTTAAATAATTTAAAGCTTAAATAAATATAAATTGTTTTTATAAATATAACTTATAAATTATTGAAAAATATAACGTATAAATTACCGCTTAATGAAACATACATTATACATATTATACATATTACATATGATAAATCTCCATAACTGCAAAAAGATTTATAAAACATTATTGGCTCACAAAAAATTACGTCAGCATAAAATAATTTCAATAGTTGTTTATAAACTAAAATATCATTTTTTATCTTTAGTACTAATTTTAAAATAATTTTATTGTAATTATCATAATATAAATTAATATATTGAAATTTTCTTTAAAAATTAAAAAACTCTTTAACTACTTACCGTACAAAAAGGTTTGTAAAGATTTTAAAATATATATATTTCGAAATTCGCGCCACAGAAAGGCGTATTGCAAAAACTTCGTGCAATTTATAAAAGTAATTGCAATAAGATGCAATTGCAATAACTTCTGTACAAAACTATTGCCATTAAAAACAACACAATAATGTACGAATTCTTTTCGAACGTTGCTTACGTCGATGGAAAGCGCGTGTCATAATGCGGTTTTTCGGCTCCATGCATGGCGCGCGCAATAAAGCGCAGCACTCGCATGCTGATGTGCTAGTAACGTAATCAGCGTCTGAAATTCCCTTTTCCTATTTTAACTAAATTTTAATTTTTATATTTCAAATAGTTATATAATTTTAATTTAAAATAGTAATAAATATTTTTAAAAATGCGCCAAAACTTAAAGAATTTCAATCGAATATATAGATTGGAAATTAAAATTCCTATTTCAATATATACACATAATTTTAACGCAAAAAAAGCGTTGGTTTCTAAAGTAATACAATCAATTTAAATTGCTAATATTATTTATCAGCCACTTCAACAATCACTCTAATTTGCATAGAAAATTAAACACAAAAATAGCTTAACTTTTGATTAAATAATTTTAGACTTTTTATATTAATAGACATAAATTAAAAAATTCTATGTTTGTTTTAAAAATTTTATGTTATTTTCTATTATTTTTTTCAAAGCAATCTAGCAAAGTAAATAATCTCATAAAAGTTAAATGCTGGTTGCAAAGTACAACGCCAAGGTTTATTGTAAGATTTATTATAAGATTATTAATATTTTAAGAATATTCACTTACGCAACAATTGTTGATTCCTTAGAAAATAATAGCAAGGCATTTCTGACCAGCATTCGTCCATCATTACAAATGAAATTTTCACAGGCTGTGAAAAGACTGCTAGATTTGCTTTGCGCCGAATTGTTCTTTTCTATCGACACTTTCGAATTTTCGAACTCGCGGCAAATTCTGTCGGCGGTTTCCAGAGATACCGTTTCCACGGGATATTCAAAAATATTTTCCGTATCTGCGAGACGCTGCGTGATGATCATCATCGCTCCCGGCGTTAACAATTGCAGATCGCCGTCGATTTTCGCACGTAATGTCATTCGCCATTGTCTTACGCTTTAATGCAATAACAAATTAAAATTCAAAAATGTAAATTTGTGAAAATGACGTTTGATCGTTTGCCAAATCGATCACTTATCTCAAAAATATCATACAACTTAAATGAATTATTATCTCTAATATGTCATGTTTTATCCGGAAAATGGGTCAATTGGACTTTCTATCAGTAAGAAGTTGGTAGCATTTTGAATCGATGATCGATGTGATTATCGCGTGCGCCGTCTCATTTGCAGTAGCGGATAAATGTATGGAGTCAGAAAGTAAAATCGATTCTGAAAGACTTTCTATTTCAAATAGAAATAAAAATCCATGTAATTTAATTTAATTGCTTAATTTTCAAGAATATAATCACACGAAAAAGATCTGCAGTATATCCTTACGAGCACGGTAATCGGCATAGAATGTATACTTTTTTATGTATTTTTATAGCATAGAAAATTAATTATCAAAATTACAAGAATGTCTTTCTCTTTCATCTAAAATACTCTTAAAAATTAAAAGTAATCAAATGCTGATATAATACGAATATAATATTATTATTACATAATATATGTATATTATTAAAAATTATAAGTAAAATTTGTAGTAGCGAATACTCCCTTCCCTCGTGCAAAAATTCACCATTGCTCGCGCAGGATAAGAAGCTGCGCAGGATTGCGCGCAGCTGTTTGCAGTGTAGTGAAGGCGGCTAGCGTTATCGGTGTGTTGTCCAACTGTCAAAAAAATGATGACTTCTTCGGAAACGTCAGAGGTGGAAAATTTAGGAGGTGAAAAGAGCGCCGAAGATTCGGCGATCTTGGAAATAAGCTCCATGGCGACGGGCGGGATAGTGAAGCAGGACAGTCGCGATGTCGATTTTCTCTCCAACTGCAGCACCTCCATTGAGGGATCCGTGGTATGAATATAACATAACCTGGGATCCACTTTGATCACCCCTTATGCTAATGTCTTATATTGTCTATTGCCATTAGATTAATTAAATTAGAATTATAACATGTGTAATGCAATAAACTTCAAACATATGATTCATATATTTGTATAAATTTTGGTAGTAAAAGCTATATGATAGAGTTAAAGTGATGAATTCCATAGAACCGATTATTCATAATTGATTGACAAGTATTGAGGAACTTTTACTGTTTTGTAGATTGCCTCTCCTTCTATCGATAGCTTCTCTACTCTTCCGGATCAAGAGATATCAGACTTTCAGATGGATTCGCGAGACTTACAAGTAAAAGTGGATAATCCACAAAAGCATCTGGAAACTTTGGAGACTTATATTACATTCCGTATAACAACTAGAGTAAGTATAGTCATGTTATCAAAATGTGATTTTAATTGCAAAACAATTTGTATCAATTAAATAAATCTACAGACTACACGTCCAGAGTTTGAAGAAGCAGAATATGTGGTTCGCAGGCGCTACAATGATTTTATTTGGCTGCGTCAGAAGTTGGTGGATACTTATCCAACTCATATTATACCAGTAAGTTTTTATCACTACTGTTAATGTGTAAAAAAAATATATATAAGAGGGATAAATTAAAACTACGAAAGAAATAATTAATTTAATTAAAATAATATTTGGATTGATATAAAATTAAAAAAATTACTTACCAATTTTTCGTTACAGCCAATGCCAGGCAAGCATACATTGCTTGCTCAACTCGATCGATATTCCAAGGAATTTGTCATAGCTCGAATGAAGCTTTTGTATATATTCTTGAACAGAGTGGTGAATCATCCTATTCTCAGTTGCGACAAGAATCTCCACATCTTTCTCACAACAAAACCTGCAGTAAGTGATCTACAATAATATTAAGGTGTTAGTAATATTATACATCAGATTTATTTAAATTAATCCTTATTCAGGAATTTCTCACTCATCGCAAAAACCGCGGCAATGTGCTCGGGAAAATGACCGATTCTTTGCAAAACATGGCAAGTACATACACGATGAAACAGCGTCATTTGGAATTTGAACAGATACGGGATTATTGTACAGCATTGAGTGAAAAACTGTCGGCTATAGATAAGATCAATCATCGTATACATAAAGAAAGGCAAGGTATGTACAGAAATCTTTCTTATATAAATACAATATAATTATAATAAAATAGCTTGTAACTGAGAACATCATATTATACATTGTAATGTTACAGATTATTTATTGGAGCTTCATCAATTGCATCCCATATTCACGTTGTGGGCAAGCTCAGAACCGGAACTTGAATCAATTTTATTGGCAATCGCTAAAGCGGTAGAAACAAATGCAGTGGCTCATAAGAAACTTTTGGAAAACGTTCCTAATGACGAACGCGAGTACGTTTCATATATAGAAGCTGTTAAGAACGCATTGTGCCGGCGTGACTCGATGCAGATTGAATATGAGATAACGGTTGATGTATTAGCAAAGAAGAGAATGGAAAAGGATCAGGTACTAGCTTCGTATATTTTTGTTTTTTAATCTCTTCAGAGTCAAATTAATTAAAAAACATAATATAATATATTCCTAAATAAAATAATTTTTTTTATAAATAATGACTAATAATTTTTTGTGATAAATGTTACGCTTATCACATGTTGTGTTAATATTCTGAGTAAAATTTCATATTTCTAAAGAGATTAATCAACATCATTCACATTATCACATTTGATACAACAAAAAGGCAATTACATTTTTAATTCGCACAGTTGATAGGAAATACGAGCTGCACGATTCCCGCACAAAGCTGGGGTGGATCTCTATGGAAAGCGGAATCTCGCGACGAAAAATTAGAGCGACTTGGTCAGACGATTCCGCGGTTAGCCAAGCAAGCGGAAATATTGCAGGATCGCATGGAATGCGCGAACGAAAATCTGCGAAGCGACATACAGAGGTGGAATGTAGAGAAGCAGCAGGATCTGAAGAACATGCTGATCACGATGGCGGATCGACATATCAGACATTATCAGCAGTGCATGAATGCATGGGAAGATATTCTCGCCGGGTTTAAATTGGACGGAATCGGATCTGACGTTAACGTAGGACCGCCCGTTAAGATACCCGTTTGAACTGATGATCTATCGCTATTTAGGAATTATAGAATAAGTGTTCGTTATATGAAGATAATAACACGCCACACAAGAGAATCTCTATCAAATAATGACACAAAGTTTATTTGCAAGTTATTGCAACCTAAAGAACAATCTCTACCATCAGCTTGAATATCATCGCTTTCAAAGTCGAATCGTGGTTTTGGAATCTCGAGATTACTTAATAATTGTGAATCGCAACGGATACATTTGACGATAATAAAAGTCGCGCGTCTATGTACATATTGCGCATAATACTCTAATATCAAAACTCTACGCAGAAAATTTGCCTTTATGATACAATACAATCTTGTGATAATGTGAAAAAATTAAGTATAACGCATTTTGGTCCTACATGTACGCTACATGAATGTGGGGCAAGTTTCAGTGTATCCTGTACAAGAAACACTCTCCGGGATTTTTTTTTTTTTTAGATATTTAGATCATCAATATATTAATTTTGGGGACCAAGTATCGAACCTGTTATCGCCATTCCCTTCTCTCGCGCTCAGTTGGAAACATTATATCATATATTTATTGACAATCAGTTTAGTCGTCTATATCTACTAGTTACCAAAGTACAATAGTTACCATGATAGCGTAGATAGTCAATATATAATATACAGCACTGATAAATTTTACAAATTGGAGTATAATGCTTGTGAGAGCTTCGTTGTATCATTAATTAGTACCTTTAGTCTATGTTTCTAAATTATGAACAAGTCACATCGCACTCAACAGTTATGCTCGACATCATCGGAAGAGGTGTAGTTAGAATCCTATATGGCTTATAATACCTCTTCTCGTATTCATTATTTATGCTCGAATACTCTCCTTCTCACTTGTAAGCAATGTGGAATACATTTCTATACATTACAATGCCGCGATTTGGCGAATCGATAAAAACGATGGTGTTTGTATTAATAAATAAATTATTGTTTGCAATGAAGTTTGCAATGGTTAATGCGTTTTCTTCATTCTATTAAGGCGTCATTCGGTATTGGCGTCATATAAAACTGCACCAGATTGTCCAAATCGGTGAGCTTGGTTATAGTCTCGCCTGCAATTAATATTATGTATGCGTTTGCCTTTGAAAATAAATGAGTCGCGAAATACTGACCTGCTAAGCTCAGCTCGTTGTGAAGGAAACGCACAGTGTGCGCGTACGGTTGCTGACTCTTTTCTCGCAGCTGCGTGGCCAAACGACGCGTCGGATTCCATAATTGGGTGGAAAAATTCGGTATGTTAATAAGAGCCTGTTTCCAGGAATCTGGCTTGACTTCTTCCATCGGCAGTACGTCTGTTATTCTATACTGGCTCGTGTCAATATTCCACGTGAATTTGCATCCGACCTCATATTGTTTTCTCTCTTGCGGGCTGCAAACGTTAATTTTTTGTGATTCTTTCAAGAACATTAAGAGTTGTGATATGTTAAAGATATAATAATTTGCTTAAAGTACTACAAAGGCATCACAATTAGAATGTAATCTATATAAGATAAAAGAATAAAGTGTGCTTACCATTGCGTTTGGCTATATAACTCGCTTGCTTGAATCTTCATTATGTGCAAACATATAATGTCGCCGGTAAGCGCACATACGTCGATTATTTCTATATCGTAGTCACTGCAGTGCCAATACTTTTTCTTGAATCTCGCGCAGATCCAATCCGCTACGTGGTGAGAGAAAGTCTCAATATCAAAACTCAACTGAGTTATGGAAACGCATGGCACTATCTGAAAGTTTTTTTTGTCATGTCAGAAATATATTTATATTTTATTTACAACGAAAGTTTTTCATTTGTATCAGAAATTTATTCATATCTTATTATGCTTAAGAAACTTGAACATAATTTATGAAGGCATAATTATATAAATTACGGTCAATTCTTTATAAAGATTGAAAGATGTAAAGAGTTACACGTATATTTAAAAAGTTCCAAAATAATACATACCAATTTTTCTGCTTTACTATTGTTGATCATCTGCATTTGAACGTATCCAGAACCGTGCACAAGCATTGGAAGTACACATTGATAACCCACATATCCTCCCGTCTCTTCGTCTGTAGACACATTTGCAATTATGATACAAAATAAAATTGAATTGAAATTTCTTAGTTAAAATTAATTTCCACACAATTAAAATATTGCAAATCGATTTTGCAAGAACAAGATAAATATTTCAAATGTATAAGTTTCAATGTATACCTTCCACATCTGTAATCACTGATATCATCTCGTCGTCGAGCTCTATGTAACTGCGTTTGAAACGTGCGGTGCACTTTATCAAAGGATACTGCAAATTATTTCTCGGAACTAACGGCGAGAAATTCGGGCAACATTTGCCGACGCGATCTCTGTGCATACTTCCGTTAGACAGTTGATTCTGATTCAATGGTCGAAGCACATTTTTCTCAGCTGGCAAACATAAAATGTTATTATTTTATTGTAGCAAATTATATAGACTTTTCTTTCAGTAATAATTAAGGATTTTACTTGTTTCTGGATTCGATAAGTCGTTGGCTATGCTAATGTCTTGAGCAAGATTCAATTCATCCGATTCGCTCTGATCCGAGTCGACCCAGTGCCGCCGACCGTTCGGCAGGACAGGCGACATTGCCGGCGAGGAGGGTATTTGGTGTATAGAGCAGGCACCGCGGTGTCTGAACTGATCGCGTATATGCCTGAAAGGAACTATGTTCTCCGCGTCCTCCGCTTCGTCGCAGAACTCATACTTCTTGTCGGCCAGACGGCGTTTCCTAAACGAGCTGAGCTTCTCGCAGGTCGTCTCCTGCACTTCGTCGGTGAACTCGTACGCCTTTTCCGCCTCGATGAGCTTGTGCGTTGCTCTTGTCGTCCTCGTCGACTGGGTTGCGTTGACAACGGGCGGAGGTGAGTGCAGGTTCGATCTCTTGCGCGGGCTCGGAAGGCGGAAGTATTTGGCTAAGGGCGGCGACATCAAATGAGACGAGCACGAGGACGATGAACTGATAGAGACGGTGGACTGCAGTGACGAATTTATGGAGTTGGTGTCCTGCTGTGAAGCGCCGGGTTGCGGCGAGCTCGAACGTTGCTGGCTGCTACCACTAATGCTAGTACTACTACTGCTACGTTGGACCTGGATTCTGTGACTAGATTCTGAATTGCGAGTGCGCAGAATGTCCGACGGCGGGATGAGTATCTGCGACGACCACGTGGTCATCGTCCTGAGATCGGAGGGTAATCTCTGTGGCGCCGAGCGCGGCGAGCACGACGGATGTTTCACCAGCGTGATCAGATCGCTGCCGATGTTGAGCTCCTGCGACGTGTCCTCGCAAAAATCCTGCAGGATCTTGTCGCGGACCGAGATCGCCATCTGTTCGATGACGCTCGGCCGCGCAACGGGACTGCCGCCGCTGCCGTTCCGGCACTTGCATTCGTCCGAGCATTCGCATAACTTTACGGTTAAAGGATCAGCAGCGGCAGACTTATCACGTATATCACAGACACAGTCGCTTTGATTACTGCTTGAGGTATTTAACGGTAAATCGCGTCCTAACTTATCGTCTAATTTAATTGGCTCGTCTAGAAAGTCTTGTTCTAGGCTGGATTCACATTTGGGAGATCGATCAACGCACTCCGACGTGTCCACTTTCTCGTCCGAACTCTCGTATCGCTCCGTCCTCGTCGAATAATCCGTCTCCTCGGCGTCGCTCATGTCCAGCGGAATCGTTTCCGGCACCATGGGATCGTGTGCGGAAGTATCCTGCTTGTCACATGTCCTCTGATTCTTCGACTTCGGTATATTCAAGTCCACTCTGAGAATGTGCAGAAAGTTGCCTGTATTAATCACCACGTGATTCCAGTAATTTAAACACACGGTGGCTCGAAATTTCGGGTATGGTGAAGTGACCTCGTATGTCGTGTGAACCGTGAGTCCGTGTTGCAAGCAGTTGCATCGTATGCAACCGTCCCAATTTGCGGCTAATTCTGCACAATAGATTATACAATTTTGATTAGTATTGTAGCTGCACGCTTTATACAAGCACATTAATTTCTTCCCACGAATTATTTATTACCTTCACCATCTTCCTCATACGATGCGGCGATCTTTAAGCAGTCTTTGCAATTTTCAAGAGACGGTACCGTCGTTATCGTTAAATACGCTCTATCAGTCAGTTGCAAATTTAAAGAATTTGAACTGCAACGAATAAACATAGATTTTATTAGTTTATCGTGCAGTCGCTTAACGGGATGAAATTCAAAACGTACCAAAGGCCGTGTATTACAAGCTTATTCCGCTCCATTGGCCATTGCGATATAACTATGCTTAATTCTCTATAAATTGTGTAGTTGCCAAACAATGAAACCTCGGCAACTTTGCGAGCGACATGGTTTGGCGTAAAGGCCCACCAGTGCAACAAATACTTGTACAAGGTCGTGTACGTATTGCTGTACTGCTGGACTGCTGGACTGCTGAGATCCACTGTGTACGTATATGTGAGCAGAAACTGACCACACTGTGTCAATCCCATAACAACGTGCCTTGTAAGATAAAAATCATTACAATTGTGCCATTTGCTAAAATTAGAATGCTAAATGCTCAAGATTTTACATTAACCCATTTCTTGCCGATGTTATTCTTCTCATTTTTGTGTAAATATTAAACAGTTGAGAATTTGTGTTTTTGCTAACCATTTAAACTAGGCTGCAACTCAGAGTTGCACAGGATAAACATGGTAAAAAATGGATTAAATAAATCTGTGTAATATCAGTATTTTAATAGCATACCCTGCCTCAAGTGCCGACTTCGGGATTACATGTAAGAGAGGCAAATGCCGCCACCTAGGCACCGTTATAAACAGTCTTTCCTCTGATGCGTAATTGTGCGCCGACAAACATCCTCTCATCTGCAAGCACAAAAATTATTCAACTGCTAATGCAAAGCTTCCACTTAGCAGCCACTTATAGAAATAAATGTATGTCAGTCTGACAGTCTTTCCCAGGCACAAGACAAATTTTCCAGGATGTTGACTTAAGTTTACAGGAAGTTCTTTTAAGATATTAAAAGGATTACACCTCAGAAGAGTTGCATATTTTTTTATTGCAATTTGTGAAGCGTATTGGCAGTTCGTTCGAAGCGGAACAGGATTACAAATTAGACGATTGAACAGCGATTCTTTGTTTCTCTAAATAGGCTTGTCACAAACAAAGAATTGCTTCAGACAATTCGGAACAAGGCTGTCAATCACGATGTCAATCATGACATGAAGGTTAAGGTCGCTTACCTCCCGTATCAGCAGTTTTTGCAGAAAATTTCGCTTGCTGCGGCGATGTGACGGGTATGGCTTGCGTCCCACTACAACGTACTCCGATTTTTCCGACGTAATGTCAGAGGAACACTCAATGCAACAGTCTGAGGTAGTGTCGGAAGACGACGCGTCCGCCATTTTTAAATAACCTCGCTCCTTTCTCGTGGCGTCAGCGTGTATATGTACAGCGTTCACTCGTCTCGCCCGTCTCGGCGGCGTGAGATGAAAGGGATTGCCGCTGATTGTTGCGACAGGCGTGGAAATCGCTCGCTGATTTTTTTTTTATTTTGATCTCGAAATAAATTTAAGATCTTAGACCATTGTTATATATACACATTACAATTTATTACAAATAATAAAAAGCAAAATGGATATCACGTTGGATGATAAATTGAATGTGCTACAGCAAATAAGTCAGCGAAAGCTTGTGGAGATATTGGACACCATTCCAGGTGCAAAGGATCTGATAATAGAAGCAAAGCTCATGAAAGTACTGGACAGTTTTGTAGGAGTGACTGTACTGAAGTGAGTGTTGTTTTGCACACATAACCGCATATTAATCTTATTATTGAAGGATGACATCACTTTATTTAGGCGATATGGAGTGGACAAGATCTATAAAATGGAAGAAGGACTGAAATCGTCGAATAGTCAACGTATATTCTTAGTATCTAATAATTTAATCGCATGCAAGAGAGCTCTGGACCAAATACAGTCTGAAATATCGCATACTAATAGGCCTCATGTTGAAGTGTGTCATCATTTGCTGGTTACGCCATTTGTTCCAGCTGTGCTGCACAATCTAGTCGAAGAGGAAGGTCAGCAAAATGTACCGATGACAACAATATCTGTTCTATCTTCACTATAATATATGGAATTGTTTTTTTAGGTTTATCTGGACTGGTTACGCTGCACACGCTCTCTGTAGAATTCGTAAAACTGGATGGGAACGTTTTATCCTTGGAAAATCCAATGTTTATTGATCTCTACTATCACAAAGACACTAGTCTTCTGCGAGCAATAGCGCGTAACTTGTGGTCGTTGCAATTAGTGCTCGGCTCGCCGAGGTTCTCACTTTTCTTGGGCAAACACAGTCAGCAAGTGGGCAAACTGATGGAATCAATGGAGGAATGTCTGGGGTCATCTAGTCTGCAGAATGAGATTGGCGCTCTGATCATAATGGACAGAAGTTTTGATCTGACCACGACTCTTCTTACACCTGTAACATACGCGAGCTTGTTGAATGAAATTGTGGAGGTAAACGTCGGTACGGCGGTGTTGGGAAAGTCGCAGACCAAGTTGGATCCAAATAAGGATCAAATTTACGGAGAAGTGAGAGATATACCTTGCAGTGACGTTTTCCCGATTCTCCACGGAAAGGCTAAGTCGCTTAAATGTACTCTATCTTTTTCTTCCGAGTCGTTACAGATTGTTTTCTTGAAAATCTTCTTAATACCGGTTAACATTAGCTGAACAGGAGGCTGTACAGACCATGAAGTTAGCTGAGATGGAGAGATACGTGTCGACGAGATTACAAAAAACCGGAAAAAGGACACAACAATTAGCGTTTCATATATCTGCGTGCCAGACGATCGCGGATACTTTAGGTTCTGAGTTTCAGGCCTTGCAGGCGATCGAGAAACTGATGCTTGACTGCAAGGACAGAAAAGAATGCTTGAGCTACATCGAGAGAAACATAGGTATATCTTTTAGCATCGAAATTAATAATATTCCCGAATTAAATTATATTGAATCGATTAATATGATCAAAATTCAAAATTTTATCTAAGATATTATGGTTTATAACATGAAATACTTTCTCGTAGATGAGCATGCATTACGATGTTTGCGTCTCCTGTGCCTTTTATCCATCACCACCGATGGCATTACGCAGAGCGAGCTCCAGAACATCCAGAAGCTACATCTTCATACTCACGGTTATCAGCACATTCCGCTGTTTTACAAGCTGCACACTACTGGCCTGTTAAAGCATCGAGCTGAAAATATTTTACACAAGCTACCGAACTGGAGCAGCGAGTGGAGCAGCAATGCGCAGAAATTAAAGATGTTACCCGGCTACTCCAAACGATCCGATCAGAACGGTCGTACCTGTCCTAGTTACGTGTTCAACAACGCTTACACACCCGCTATAGTTTGTGTCCAATTTTCTGTTTCAATGCGGTGTTTTATTTCACGATATTAATAAAATGTCAATTAATATATTGCAGGCGCAAATATTAAACATCGTATCGAATCAAGAGAAGGATCCTCGCAGCTTCGAAGACTTGATGAATTTATCGAACTGCGCCGTAAGCGGCCACCGGGGCGCGTTATCGCCGAAAATGGTCGTAATTTGTGTGATAGGCGGCATCACCTGTGCGGAGATAGCGGCGTGCCGGCTCATAGAGAAGTCTATGGGGATACGTCTCGTTCTCGCATCCGACACTATTCTAACAGGCAATAAACTCATTCAGAGGATACAAGAAATATGAAGACTCTCGTGGCGTTTCATCATCAGGAATGTAAAATATCTTTGCCGTATAATAAATAGGTAAGATGTTATAATATTCTTTTGCATGTGTGACAAGTGCGCGAATCATTCTGCAACGTATTAACAACAACACGATCGTTTGTGTATAATGTTGTTATCGGTATTATTTATGAGTTTGAAACGTTACAATAATCACGTTTCAACACCCGAAAAAGTTTTAAATTTGACACTGTTAACCATTTAATAATTTCGATTCTCCTCCCGATTACGATCGCGGTCGCGATCGCGCCTTTGCCGACCCCAATCCTGTCCCTGGCGATTGTAATTCTGACGGTCGCGGAAGTTGCCTTGGTTTCCCCTCGAGAAGAAATTACCTGCACGAAAATTCGTATTTATTATACATTGGACGGCTGTGCACATTTGCATAACGTATTGCAATAAATATACCAAGCTACATAAAAATGTGATTCAAACAAATAAAGAAATATACATTTTCTCAGAAAACTCTTGCAGCTTGCTTACCTTGCTTCATCTCGAAGATACGTTCGTTCGAATCAACAAAGTTGTTTACTTTATCGGTGAGTTGCAGGGCTAAGGATTGAAGGCGGCTCGGTTCGCTGCGATGCATGACGACGGTTCCTGTCGGATCGTCCAAGGATGCCTAAATAGATGAACGGGGGGAAAAAACACGTCAGTTACAGGATATAGAATTTCATTGTGTAACATCGAAATGATATATCTGTGCAATACCATAAGTTCTTCGTTAATAATCATTTTGCTGATAATAGAGTGGACCACAGGTCGCTTTAACTGGAACATGTCAGCGAGTTTTGGCATGGAGATCGAATCGTAGACATGCGAGTACGTGAATAAATAAGTCCGCAACGCTTCCTCCTTAATTAATCGCGTTAGCATAGCTCGTACTTTGTCCGCCTGATAGAAGAGATCCCAGACCTGTTGAGAAAAAATAATTGTTACTATCTATTCTTGAGATTATGTTTGCGAAGGAATGTACATCGCAAACACACCTTTGCGTTCATCTTTTCATTGATAATGAAATTGTTGCAAGCAGACCAATTTCCATTGCGCATTGCTTTGGCAGCAGCAACGACATGCTCCCTCATGGATTCCGGTGGTCCCACTAACGATTGACGCTCGCTGGATCGCAACTGCTGATAGAACGTCTTCGAAATCATCCTTCGCCTTGCGTCAAACTCGTGCGCTATAATTGAATAATTTATCATGTGAAATAAGCACTGGAATAATTAATAAAATTAGCAAACCAGGCTCATAGTGTTTCAATTAATAAAATAATGGATTAAAATTAGTTGAAATAATTGTCTCGCGATAATCATCAAAATATATTTTGTGTAAAAAATAATATTAAATTAATAATCACAGTAAAAATGCAATATTAAATTGAAAAACGTACCAGCCATGTATGGAATCTCGATAAGCATTGCTGAGACGAGATATACGCATTCAAGGAGTTCCAGATTGATGTGCATGTGGAAAGGCATTTGCCTTTGCTTTTCAATCTTCTCCTGTTCTTTGCTGCGCTCGTGCTGTCGTTGAGGAAGCAGACCTTGCGCCAAAAGTTCCTTTACTTTGCCTGTCACCATTAAATCGACTAAGCAGTTGTGGGCATCTTTAATATTTGCATGACGGAATGCGCATAGTCCTAGATGAGCGATCGTACGATTGTATAAAATCTGAAAAATACAACAAGTTAATTTTGTGTCTTCTATTAAAATGACAATAGATAAATGTACAAATTCGAAACCTGTGTAGCTGGATCAGAATGCTGAATGGTTTCCTGGAGATGCGACATTAGAATCAAGTCACGGGCTTGGAACCAATTATCGTGAAGTGCGTGGTGATAAATGTGCGACAGAATCGCGCGAGTTCTCAATCGATCAGTGTTGTCGTGAGCATAAACGTATTTGCAGAGCTTTTCCATGACTTGTACGGATGTGATTGCCTCTTTTCCCAGCTCGCCCTGGTGTATTCGATAATTTCGGTAATATGATAAAACAGAAGGATTTTTTTACAAATATATATCTTTTATGAAAACTCACCTCTTTTTGCTTCAGAACATTTGGATCGAATTTGTAATACAAATGCTCGATTTTGCGCAGGTACACGCGACAAAGTTCGGACACAGTTCCTTGCCTCTCCAAATACTCTTGTACCTTATCTATTATGGCAGCGACTTGTTTCTCATCCTTCAATCTGTAACAAGCAAATATTTTGTTGTACGACGAGAAGTAACGGTCATAAGTTGCATATAATTTTAACTTTTTAAAGAACATTACCTTTCTACGTATTCGTTGCTGTGCGGATCGCATTCCTTTAGCAATTTTATAAATTCTTCATCGAGACGCTCCACTAACGTTAACACGCAGCCATGTATTTTGAACGGCGCCGTTTCGAACTCCTCCATGTCTTCCGCGATCGTTTCCGCGATCACCATATCTGTGTTGTTCAACAGCATGTCGAGCATCTCGGTAATGCGCTCTAATATTCTATAAAGAAATATTTATCTTTAATATTTATTTATCATATTATAAATAAGAAAATTATGTATAACGCAACACATTTACGATTATTTCAGATAAATATATTTATGTCGATCTTAAATATACGTACTTGGACCAATATTCAGGCTTCATGGCGTCGGAAACCTTCGGATTGTAATCGAATATGGAAGACACGATAGAAAACTTAATTTTCACAGTCACAGCCGGGCCGAGAGTGTGTGCGTCAGCTATCGATTGCAACTCGTGCAGGAGCTCGATTTGCTCTCGTCTGTCTGTACGTTTTTTACCGCGAGCTGCAATTATCTCAGAAAGTTTCTTCAGCACCGCAGTGATGTTGATCTCTGCGTCCTTGGCAAACATCTTCGGCTTCTCGGAAGGAATAGCCACGCCACCCTTCACAGTTTCCCATTCTCCTTCGCCATCGTCTTCGTCGCGCTTCTTCTTTCGCTCCTTCTCTTTGCGTTCCTTACGCTGTTCCTTCCTCTTCGCTTTATCCTCATCGTCCCCCCCTTCCTGGGCTAAAGCCCTATAAAAAGACTCATCATATTATGACATATTTCATTAAAATTACTTTTTTTATTAGATTTTATTATAAATTAAAGGATCGTACTTTTTGATGAAACGTTCACGAATATTTTGATATTGGCCTTCATCGTCGCTACTTGTGCTCTCGCTGTCCGAATCACTGCCCCAATCAGATTGCTCGCTTTCGCTGCCCTCCTCGCCATCAGTTGCACCTTTCTGCAATGTGACATGCAAGAAATCAATAAAAAGTTATTCAAGGCAGCTTATGCTATCGATAAGTCTTAGTGTTATAAAAGACCTTGAACTTTGCAACATCAGGTTCACTAGCTTCTGATCCTGCCTTTTTAAAAGCCACAGCGCTGTCTTCTTCTTCCTCAGACTCTATAACTTCCTCAGCTGTAACAATAAAAATCACATTTTTTTATATTGAAAAATTCCAAATTTAGATTTACATTTCTGATAAATATATCAAACCTTTTTCTTCTTCATCATCATCATCTTGATCAGGGTTCTCCCTGAATTTGCCTATGTCCTCTTCAAAATCCTTATTATATTTACGTAATTTTTGACGTAATGTTGAAAGTGATTTGGAATTATTCTTAGACATATTCTTGCGTCCATCACGATCTTCCCATACTTCGTTAATAAAATCTTCCATTTCCACTAAACACCTAACATAAAATCGTGGAGTTTGTCCAAGTTCCTCCTTAGTGATTACTGGCAAAGCTTTTTGATAAGCTCGCATCAAATCCTCAAAACCTAAAATTATAAATAAACACTTGTAAAGAAAAATTTATTTAACATAGACTTGTGAACAAATATATATAGATTAATAATGTTCACACTTCATATTTATTAATTTAACACTTCAATTATGCAACCAAAGAAGCTTTACAAGCAAAACTAAAGTTACTTACTCGTCAGCATGCTACTCATATCCTTAATTTTCTTATAATTCCTGATAAGTTTTATAAGATTGGCAATCTCCTCATATCTTTTCTCTTTTGTGGAGCGTACAACACGCTTTGTTTCTTCCTCGTCATCACTGAACTAAAAAAATATTTCACATTATTTTAATAATAAGATAAGGTAATTTACAAATAAGAATGCAGCTAAAAAATGTAATTAGGTTGTAATACTTACAGTAAAAGCTGTTGTTGGCGCCCTTTGTATTTGCTCCTCCTCAGATGCGCTATCAGACTCAGAATCTGAGCCAGTCGCAAAGAAACGACTCATGATGTCAGATGCTCTGCAATAAATAAATAAAATATTTAAAAAAGCCTTTACTAATTATTTCTCAAAATTACTCATTAATTTGCAATTAATAAAATTCATAAATATATTATAAAAATATTCAAGTCTGCAATATGTAAAGTATGGAAATATAAGCAAAATTGCAAAAAACATCACAAATTTTATAGTAAATGTCAAAAAATAAAGTGCAGTGTGGCAAATACAATTTAATAGGACATCACGGAGACCGCATATACACGCGATGTCTGACGACTCCTTGGTTTGACACATGGTGCGATATATTTGTGATAAAAACGATTATTCTAATTATTTAGAGATAAAGGCAAAATAGATTCTCGCGGCATAGCTGTGGTACTTCCAAATATATTTTAAATTATTATATTACCAATATTCTTCCTCGAAAAAGACAGGTATGTCACAAGGTTAGAAAGAGCCTAATTTATATAGAAACGCATGCTACGTGTGTTCTGAAAAGCATATATTTTTGCCGTAGGTCCAGTTTCCATTTTCTATACAATCCACTGACGTGATTCGTAATTGCATAATTTTTACTAGCATAAACGGCTAATCACCTTTTGTTATATAGTTCTTTTTGAAAAAGAACAGTTTGATTGGTTCTTTAGAAATTGCTTGTTTTCAGTTGCGTTTAGCTTCCACTTATCGATTATACTTGTTATTTTATATATTTTATTTTAGCACTGCAAGTGCAACTTCCTAAAATAAACAGATGCTGTAGCTTGTATGAATATTGTATAAAAATATTATGCAATTTTTAATGCATACATAATAAAAATTTATCTCACCAGTGTCGTTAATTTATAGCAAATTATGAATATGACAATAAGTTAATTAAAATAATTCTATTTAACAAGTGTATTATTTATTTTAGTTACATTCTACATTTTATTTTTTGTTATCTTGTTTTGTATGCCCTGTATCTAGAATGAAATAGCAAGATAAACAGAAGAAAAGATGCGACTAAAAAACGAACGAATCTTACAACCGTGCATCAATTTGATTTGCCGAACGCTTCCACTTCCTGAGCACTTCTCATTAATTGATATGATATCTTAACGGAAAAAATAAAGTAAAGAGAAGAAAAAAGTGGCGTACCGCAAAAAAAAAAAAATAATATCTATAAAAATTGGAAAAGGAAAAGATATCATATCATATTTATCTCCAGAAAAGACCGGTTTAGACGTTAGACATCAATAATCAACATTTAAAGTGAGAGTGAACAAAACACCTCCACATCCAATTAATCATATTTGCGATATCTAGCACTTCTGGACACTTCACATTAATTGATATCTTAGCGGAAAAAATTAGGTAGAAAAAGGAAAAAAGTGGCATACTGCAACAAAATAAACATCTATAAAAATAGGAAAAGGGAAAGATATCATATCATATTTATCTCTATAAAAGACCGGTTTGGACGTTAGACGTCAATAGTTACAATTTATTCGTGAAAGTGAACAAAACACTACTAAGATGGCCTTGAGTCCTGGAGATCCAAGTTCTTATGCAAGACCAGGTATTTTAATTATTATCCACATAATATTAAACATTCTAAGGTAATTTTCTGCATTTTTATTGAAAAAGAGAAAATGAGAAAAAGCCATCTGTTAAGTCTGTTGATATGTTATGAATAAATTAATAAAGAAAATATTGCATTATTTAAAAATTGCTTGATAAATTATATTTTTCTAAGTTAAGCTTTTATTCTATGATTTTTAGCAATTTATATCATTTTATGGCACTTTTTTCAATGTATAAAAGTTGTCAAAAATTGAGATTTTTACTTATTAATTGTATAAAAAAAATTCTGTATGAAATTAATATTTGATCAATATAGTATTTGATTTTTATAATTCTTTAATTATTACAGATGTTGCATTTGTAACTCATACTCATCTAGAATTAACCGTTGATTTTAATCAAAAAGTTCTTGAAGGCAAAGCAATATTAGATGTAGAAAGGAAACTGCCTTCAGCAACTGAATTAGTAAGAAAAGTTATTTATTTACCTAGAAACACAAATTTTTATCATTAATATGTATTCAAAAATTAGATTTTAGATCATCGCAAACTTATTATATCAAGTACCACAAATGCTATTGATGGATCTAATTTACAATATACTATTGGACTTAATGTTGAATTTGGAAGTAAATTTGTCATTCAGTTGCCACCGGCTGTTGGAGATAATAAGTGAGTATAAAATATTTTTAGATAAACTGAGACGTGGCGTTAAAAATGATCAATACAAGTATTTGATGTATCTTTTACAGATGTAAAATTGAGATTGAATATAAAACATCTCCAGATTCAACTGCACTGCAATGGCTAACAGCTGAACAAACTGCAGGTGGTGTACATCCTTACCTGTTTTCTCAATGTGAGGTAAAATATAAATAATATGATCTTAATAACTTATATTTTAATGTGGATTGTCAAATTCAAAAAATATGTTTTAGGCTATACATGCTAGATCTATGTTTCCCTGTCAGGATACACCATCTGTCAAGTCTACATACTCTGCTAAGGTAAGAATTTATACATGATTAATATTTATAAGTATTTAATTTTTGTTAATACATATATTCTATATCTTTTAGATTTCTGTATCAAAAGAACTTACAGTTGTAATGTCTGCACTTTTGGATAGACAGTTGGAGGAGTCAGATAAAAAAATATATGAGTTCCGTCAATCAATACCAATACCATCTTATCTAGTGGCC
Organism: Linepithema humile; assembly: GCF_040581485.1. NCBI lineage: Eukaryota > Metazoa > Arthropoda > Insecta > Hymenoptera > Formicidae > Linepithema > Linepithema humile. The sequence continues at coordinate 4,226,072 of NC_090128.1, read as the reverse complement.
ATTGCTGTGGGTGCACTAGTATCAAAACCAGTTGGCCCAAGAAGCAAAGTATGGGCTGAGAAAGAATTTATTGATCAAAGTGCGTATGAATTTGGAGAAACTGAAACGATGTTGCAAACTGCAGAACAATTATGCGGTCCTTATGTTTGGGGTAAAGTACTGAACTGTTTATTAAAACTGTTTATATAAATTTTCTTTATAAATTATCAATTCTTTTCTTAATCTTTTTATTATATTTAAAATAATATTTTTGCAGGCATGTATGATATATTAGTGCTTCCGCCAAGTTTTCCATTTGGTGGCATGGAAAATCCTTGTTTGACATTTGTAACGCCGACTGTACTTGCTGGAGATCGTTCTTTGGCTACTGTCATTGCCCACGAAATCTCACACAGCTGGACAGGAAATTTAGTTACAAACGCAAACTTTGAACATTTCTGGTTGAACGAAGGTTTTACCATGTTTGTTGAGAGAAAGATTAACTCCAGAATGTCTGGTGAAAAAATGAGACATTTTGAAGCATTGCATGGCCTTCAAGGTCTAAGAGAAGCGGTAAGCAACGAATTAATTGAATGAAATAAAGAAATATGAATAACTAAATATGTGAGAATATGTATAACATAATATTATTGCGTTCTGCATTATTTTTTAAAATTGTATTATTACAGATTAAAACTCTCGGTGAAACCAATCAACTGACGAATTTAGTACCGAATTTGAATAATGTCGATCCGGATGACGCATTTTCCCTCGTGCCTTATGAAAAAGGACATACTTTCCTATTTTATCTGGAGCAACTTCTAGGCGGGCCAGAAGTATTTGAACCATTTTTGAAATCTTATTTGGATACGTACAAATACAAAAGCATAAAAACTGATACCTGGAAGAATTACTTGTATAAATATTTTTCTGATAAAGTCGAGGTAACGTTTTTTTATACGAATAAACAAGAATTTCAATGTTAATATTTTTAATATTATAAACAATTTCTATCTTATTTTTAGCTGCTGAATTCCGTCGATTGGAACACGTGGCTTTATAAACCGGGTATGCCACCTGTGATACCTGATTACGACAAGAGTTTGACAAACGCGTGCACCGAGTTAGCGAGACGATGGATTGAATGGGACGAGAGTACCGTTTCGCCTTTCGTCATATCGGATATAGAGAATTTGTTTCCCGGTCAGAAGGTAGCATTTTTAACCGAGCTACATAAATCGCCTACGATTCTGTCACTGAACAAGATGCAACAGATGGCAAACACGTATCAGTTGGACCTTGTGAAGAATTCCGAAATACGGTAATCGTCGCGTATTTCTGTTTACAAGATCACAGTCGATTCGCGATTAAATAATGTAACGCATGTGTATATTTCGCAGATTTGTTTGGTTGCGTTTGTGCATCAAGAATCGATGGGAATTGAAGGTTTCTGACGCTTTGAACTTTGCTACCGAGCAAGGACGCATGAAATTTGTACGGCCTATATTCCGAGATCTGTATGAATGGCAAGAGATGCGTCAACGAGCGATCGATGTGTATTTGAGCAAGAAGAACAAGATGATGTACGTGACTGCGCACATGGTGGCAAAGGATCTTCATCTAAGTGATTGATACAAGATTATCATGATAATTTTACAGATGATTTGTGAAATAACTACAATATTACGTTTTTTATTATCTTATCAAGTAATTACTTATGCACATAAAATCACATAATACAATGCGATTTTTATTGTATTTCTACTTTTATGAATGATGAAACAATGACGTGTTTCTCTTTTTTCAGATTTTAATAAAGCAATTATATCAATTTAAAAAAGTATTTTTTCGCGAAACTTGTATTCTAAATTTTGTTTTAGTGATAATAGAACGTACGATTCGAGTTCGAATTGATTCCTTTATGCGGGAAACCAAGAAACGCTGGATAACAAGGACGGACACTATTGTGATCCTTGTCTCTCCTGCAATTGCTTTGGGCATCAACATGTAATTTTTCCCTAGAAATGAAAACGTGAAAAGTTCCTATTCCATTCGTCGAATCCCTAGGAAACAAATCTGGCTCGGCAGCGGCACCTCCGTGGATTTTCTAGACGCATTTAGATCATTTGTAAAACGTGCTTAACACGTGACGTTAAAAAAAAAAAATTTGCGTGTATTTACGCGGGAATATTGCGTTATCTGAAATTTTGCTTTAATTCAAGTTTAATAAAGTAATCATAAATAATATAAGGATACTTTGAAAACTTAACACATAAATATGAAGAAACGTCAGTTGTCACAAAAGAAGGTAAAGAGAATATACAAATTTATAAATGCAATCGAGTGCTTCCGTTTGGTTAGGTTTATTTCTGTTGAGTCTATATTAATTTCTTATTTTCTAAAACAATGACATTTTATTTGGATATAAATTTTACTTCTGATTTTTTGAATATATAAGAATTTTTAACATAACATAATAAACGGTGTGTATGTTGACAAAATTAATGAAATATATTAAGTTATATTCATATAGAAAACACATGAGAAAACTAATTTGTTTGATACATGCAGTGTGTTTTTTGTAAAAATAAGAAAATATCAAATCGCATAAAAGAAAAAATTCATAAAGCCTCTCTTTGTTTACAGATTTCTTCCACTGATAATGTCAAAAGATCTCAGACAAAAATCTCATCATTCTTTACAAAAATTTCCAAGAATGATGATCACAAAGATAAAGTTGTATCTACTCCTGATAACTCCTTATTTCAAGCCTCAGGAGATAAGAAAAGAAAACAAAACAATGATTCATTTGAAAAAGAATCGCATAGTATTAAGAGAAAACGCAGTGAGAATATTGATATATTGGAAGAACATAGTGTTGCAAAGACAAGAAATATCAAATCATATAAAGATTCAGTATTATCGATAACAAATGATTTAGACGAGGCATGTAATAACGTTGAAGAAAATAAAGCGACACACACTGAAACACTGCCCCAAAAAATTAATAAAGAAAAAATAAATGCAATAAGAGTAAAAATAGATAAGAATACAACTGTTTTATCAAATTCTGCCAGCATTGGAAATACCCAAGTTTCAGATATCGCAAGCAGTGGTCATGTTCTTAAAGAATCACAAGATTTAAATACTGTTGCCTTAAAATCAACTTCTTCAGAAATGTATGATCCCAAAAAAATTAAATTACTTGATGCAAAAAAGGAAACTTCGGAAGATTCTATAACAGTGAATGGAAATGATTTTGATGATTTTTTCAGTGAAGAATGGCATGTATCCATTGATTTTACCACATTACAAAGGTGCAAGATTATTAATGTGAAACATGAACCGAAAGTTACTATTTTAACAGTACAGCATGTCGAATCTAAATCTATTGATACTGTCACATGTTCAGAATTTTGGAGAGATGTGCACGTGAAACTTGACGATATTGTCATGGTACAAGCTAAGAAGGATTCGCAGCAATGGTTTATCGACAACAACAATGGTTGTCTTGTCACGCAGCCTGATGTGTTAATATCAGGCACGACCATAGCAAGTAGTACCTTTTGCAACAGACAAGCTGTGTTCGCTGAGAAATTCAGGAAAATAGAATCGCTACCAAATTTGAACGGTGATTTTTCCACAATGACTATAGGATCTTTGGTCCATCAGTGGTTGCAAAAGGCACTGCGAGAGAACGTTTACACGCTGTCCGACGTGATCAAGTTATTGGACGATATATTACAATCCAAAGACACGATAGACTACCTTTACGCGTCGGAAATGTCGCTTACGGATTGTCGGAAACGCATGATGGAGTACGCGCGAAGAATAATCGAATTTATTCAGCATTATATCAAGGGAGAGAAACAAAAGCATATAAGCAACTTGAGAGACAACTTTGAAGGAAACATCTGTAAGATTCAGGATATTGAAGAAAGCGTTTTCATACCAGAGTTAGGTATAAAAGGAAGGATAGATGTGACGGCGGAGGTAAAGATTCATTCGAGGAGAAAGATTATGCCTCTAGAAGTAAAAACTGGACGTGCCTCTTACTCACTTCAACACAGAGGTCAAGTTATACTTTATCTCATGATGATGGGCTTCAGAGATCAAGACATCGACACCGGTCTCCTGTTGTATTTGAAGGAGAACTCGATGCAGGAAATCAGAAGCAGTCATCACGAGAAGAGAGACTTGATGCTACTGCGAAACACGTTGGCGCATTACATGACCCAGAAGCTCGAAGACCAGAACGTAGACTCGCCGTCGGATTTGAAAATGATGGAACTGCCGGAGCCGATATATCATCACGTTGCGTGCGCCAAGTGTTCCTATCAAAACCTATGCTGCGCGTATTTGGCGAGGGATCCAAACGCAAACCTGTCGCCGACGCATCCGCTGACAGTACCGATCAAAGAGCTACTCGACAATTTCCAGTCCAATCACTTGGATTACGTTATGACGTGGATCGCGCTGTTGCAACTGGAGGAGAGTTCCGAGAACAGTAACAACAGTTTGAGCAGCATATGGACGACGTGTCCCGAGAAGAGGGAGGCAAAAGGAACATGCATCTGCCATGTAAAAGTCGTGGGTCAAGTCGTGGAGCAAGACGACAGATATCAGCATGCGTTTGCACGCGTCGATATCAAGGGAGAGACTGTCGAGAAGGGACTCGCGCTCGGGAACACGTTCAGCGAGGGTGATTTTATCATGATTAGCACGGATTCACGGATCAACATAGCCGCCGGGTCTGTAGTTTGCATTTCGCATGACGTTGTAACGGTCCTCCTGGAAAAGGATATTACGCAACAAAATGCAAACTCTACGTTTCACATCGACAAATATTCCTTCGTCAGTCTGGCTACGTACAATTACGCGAACGTGGCCGGTTTGTTGAGCAACGACGAGGCCGTCGTTAGGCTCCGACGTATCGTCATCGACAAGAAACCGGCCACATTTGTGAAGAAGCTGCCGCGCTCGGTCGTGTCGGCCAGCGCTGAAATAATACGCGATCTCAACGAGAATCAACAGAGAGCCGTGCTGAAGGCCGTAGCCGCCAAGGAGTACGTTCTGATAAAGGGCATGCCGGGCACGGGAAAGACGCGAACACTGGTGGCTCTGATAGAGCTGCTGCTGGAGCTGGGCTCCAGCGTGCTGATCACCGCGCACACGAACAGCGCGGTGGACAACGTTCTGCTGAAGCTGCTCGAGCGGAACATCGACTTCCTGCGTCTCGGGTCGAAGAAGCAGATTCATCCGCTGCTGACGTGCAAGAGCGAGGCGTATGCGATCGCGAGCTGCGACTCCCCGGAGAGCCTGGAGGCGCTCTACAACAGCAAGCGCGTGGTCGGCGCAACGTGCTACGGCGCGTATCACGCCCTTATCCGAAGACGCAGCTTCGACGTGTGCGTGGTGGACGAAAGCGCGCAGATCATGCAACCCACCGTGCTGCGACCGCTGTACAGCGCGCGCAAGTTCGTCCTCGTTGGAGACCCGGATCAACTGCCGCCCGTCGTCAGGAACAAGACGGCCGCGAGACTTGGCGCGGATAAATCGCTATTCATCAGACTGGACAGCGACAACAACACAATTAATTTATCGGAGCAGTACAGAATGAACGGCAGAATTATGAGGCTGGCTAATGACGTGACGTACCACGGCAAGCTGATATCCGGCAGTAAGAAGGTGGAAAACGCGACTTTGACCGGTTCGAACATGGAGCAGGTTCTCTCCTCCTGCGAGAGGTGGATAGGAAGAGTGTTGTCTCGAAATCCGGACGATTCGGTGATTCTACTCGACACCGGTCACACGTGCAAGTTGAGTGTCGAATCTGCTAACGAGAACATCACGTCGGATCAAGTGTACTCTAATGTTTGGGAAGCTGCCGTCACTTTCCGTCTTGTTCAAGTACTCATTGAAGCAGGCGTGTACGCGAGAAATATAGGAATCATCGCACCTTACAATGCTCATATAAATTTATTGAAGAAGATCATAAACAAAGAAGTGGAAGTGAACACCGTCGACCAGTATCAAGGCCGCGATAAGGATATTATACTGTACTCGTGCGCGAAGAGTGTTGAAAGTAATGCGAAGAAAGAATTCGAGATATTGGTCGACCAACGGCGCTTGACAGTGGCCATCACTCGCGCGAGGCACAAGTTAATCGTAATTGCTGACAAAGTTACTTTAACGGGATACACGCCATTTAAAAGATTGTTTGACGTCATTGGCGAAAAGAATGTGATCAATTTACACGACGGCGAAGAAGATTTCAATTGGAGAAGTCTTGTTTGTAAAATTAACAGTATTATTAGCGATAAATAAATTAAAATTGCATTTTTATCAGATTTTTACAAAATTTGTTGCAAAAATCTGATAAAAATGCAGCTCTTGAAATGGCAATTTTCTATTGTTATAATTTATGAATTTAGAATAAAATATCATTTTGCTATTATAACTGTAACATGAGGAAGTATTTAAAATAGAAGAATAACTAATTTTATACAAAGTTTGGCACTTGCGCTTAAGTACATCAAGCATAAGTCCCTGTATTTCACATAAGTCACATAAAATCACATTGAATGCGCACGCTCTTCAACGTACGACATATAAGTACAGAAATTCCGATGACAATATCTCTCTGATGCTCTATATACATATGTACAAAATAAAATAATGAGCAGTTACTTAGGCACACACGTTCCTTCCTCCTAATAGTTTACGGTCCTATTTATTAGATTCGTTGTAAGACGCCCTACCAGCCAGTTCTAATAAGTAACGATCGGGATGATCCAACCAATCACTGGTACTTAATTTGACGACTCTCTGTTTCTCCGCTTCCTTTACCTGCCACTTTTTAATTTCCAATTGCTTTTCCCTACAAAAAAAAACCCCCCCAAAAAAAGAGTATGTTAAAATTTTTTACATCTTACATATGTATGAAAAGTTTCATTTTAAAAGCTCACCTCAGCTTTGTGTCGCCGCAGCCCCACACTTCCAGGCTGGCGATACGATACGGCGCACCAGCGATGGACACCGAGTGGAATGACTCGTCGATACTGATAAGCGGCGAACGCGGATCGCTACCGAGCCGCAGACCGTGCGGGTAGCCCCTGATAGTCGTGTTCAGATACAGTATCTTCGGACCTTTCTCTATGACTTTAAAGGACGGAATCAGTTGAATGCCCATCGAGTCTTCGTCGCCACAATAGAGATGACTCTCTCGCCACTCGACGGCCGAACACACGCAATACGTCGGACATTCCCCGTCTCTCTCTACACTAGCGGCTCTTATGATTAGCAGAGTGGGACCTCTGTAACCTAACACATGGTGAAGGAAGCGATTAGCCCCGGTTCCGTGCTCTCCGCTACTGTACAGTAACGTCCAATGCCTTGGACAAATACTGCCCGTTCTTCTTGCTATCAAAGCGTGAGTTATGTCCTTCGGTGAATCGTTGGTCTACACATACACACCACGCACATAGATACGCAAATCCAAATTATGTGTACAATAGTAAATTTAGATGGGCAATAATTAATCTCTACGCAAAGTTCTCTACACGCAGGACATAATAGTACAACTGTCGATTATACGTATTGTGTACTCTATGACAACATACCTGGAGATAGCATTGTGATAATGTGCACGACAACAACCAGACATAGCTCATCGGTAATAAATTTGCTTGAGGAAACTCTAAATCCGACTTTTCTAACACGGGTGTCATTATTTCGACGAGGGGTTGCGGTTGCTCTTTCGACAGAAGCGCTTTACCATTGCGATAAGCGGTTGTCAGCACATGCACTACGTATCGCTGCAGACCTTGTACCATACGCGGACAATGCTGTCCAATCCAGTTGCTCACGTAGCTTGTGGACAAGCTAGTCTTACCGTGAAACTGTAAAATATTTACAAACGTTACAATTGCACTTGTATAACGTAAATTATTCATACAAATTTACTAACACATGAAACAACAACGGCATTTATTATTTGCTGCGAGAAAAGGCACGAGCTGGTGCTATTGTTTTCCATTGCTAGCTGATAACAACACATCAATAATGCCGTTAGTGTTTCCGGTGTAACATTGCCACTATCTTTTATATCGGAATACATCTTGATATAATTCTCCAGTATAGCTTGATCATTCATAACTGCTAAAAATTTTTCAGCTTGCTGCTTGAAAGCAGTTGTACTTATATATTCTGTTGTAGCGTGGGCATTATAGTGTAAGTAAGTAAAAAGTTTTTCGCTCAGTTCAGGATGAGTGGGAAATAAGTATTTCTCGAAAACAGATTTGGTGATGCCATTAACATGTTCTTCTTGCTGGGCAAGATGTGATAATGTCTACAAAATAAAACATTTGTATGTTAGCATTAAATAATTAGATATAAAATTTAGAAGATATATTATGCGATATAATTTGCTTCTGTATTTCTATTTGTAAAAAAAAAAAGTTATAAAAGCATACTACAAGGCACTGGCAGATCCTGAGGGGAGGGGGGTTAACCCCCCCTCCTTCAAGTTAAAAAAAATCAATTTTGCTGGATCCGTTTCAAAAATCTTGGTAAAAAATGCATTAAAGCAAGTCGAAACCCTTGCATTATCGACATCAGGATCCGCTAGTGCTACAAGGAAAGTTTAAAAAATTTTTCTCTGTATCAAAATTGGACATAAATAACATATTAATGTAAAAAACAAATTCCTAAAAAAACCAAATAGAAAACGTTTGTTTTGCTATTTTTCAAACAGCTGTAGAAGCTAATTGTAGGATGTTTAACAATAGTGTCTGTATTTGTTCATCTGTATCATTCAGCACGTGGAATGTTCTTTGGAAAAAATAGTGCTGTAATTAAAGCAATATTTTTTCCAAAGAACATTCCACGTGTTGAATGATAATTTTTGGCATTGGTAAACAATGAAATAATCTGGGCTAAACATCGAACAAACTTACCTTAGCCAGACTTTCGATTGGGAAAAATTGAGAGCTAGAATGGTCCGGCTCACTTTTTGGGGCGGGGGCACTTTTCGCCGCGTGAGTTGCGTTTCCAGTGCCCGCCGTTGCGGATTCCGTCTTCTTGTGAGAGCCATTCCCGGTACGTGTTATATGATTTCCCATTTTACCTTACCGCAAGTACTATATCAAAACCAGCTCTCGCAACACCTTCCACATACCAAACACGATAACAAACACGCACGGTACGCATGCATATGTCTCGAGGCATCGGCATTAACGCTGTAACGATAAAAGAGAGGAACATTAGCGACGTAAGCAAAACTTTTATCGCAGTTTGGACCAATATGAATGTGTTGCGAAACGCTTGTGGTGTGTAGCGTGTTCGTGATTGGCCAACAGATAGGGAATTCATAGTTCTCGAAAAAGAATGTGAAGAAATTGAAACTTTCATCTGACAATACGTTTTCTTATCTAGTTATTATTGTAATTAGCGGTGATTCTCAACGTATGAATGGCAGATATAAGATTGTTCTTTTTAATTTAAAAATTTTTTTCTTTGTCTTTTCTCTTTTGATATTTGATTATATATTTATTTTGCATGCAGAAAAAAAAATAATGTAACTTTGAGGAACAATTTTATCAGCGTTTCATATGTTGCGCCGTAGGTGCGATTAAGGTTGGGTCGAGATGTCGATTTTGCGCTCTCGATAATCCGATCCGACATGGAATCGATGGTAGATCGCTCCGATCGGGGCGCCTTTCACGAGGAGGCGATTGAGTTTCGTTGACCGTGCTGCGAGCTGCGCTTTGTGCGCTTGATTTGTCAAGAAGGCGAGTGCAGCGTAGCGAAGCGAAGCGCGCGGTTCGCCGCGTCGGATGCCGCCGCATTAATTTGTGCTCGTCGGCGTGAAGCGCCGATCCAACGATCCGAGTGACGACTCAGCCAGGGAACCGGCGACGACGACGACGACGACGATTGGAAGAAGAGATACGTGCGGTCGTCTATCCCGTATCGGCGATGTGGCGAGCGTCGCGGGCCGTTGGGCGTTCGGCGGGGGTGCACGCGCGTCCCGTGACGGCCTCGGCGAATCTGCGGATCGAGGGGTGAGGAAGTCATCATACGAGAAGCTCGAGCGCGCTCAGGCGAGACCTCGCACTAGCGAGAGCTCGTGCGAGCGAGCGGGCGAACGAGCTTTACGAAGACTGCCTTTCGACCTGCACCGGAGCCAGGAAGCCGACAACGACAACGACGACGTGCTTTGCCTCGATCACTGTCGACGGTAGGTAAATAGCCACCCTCGATAGAACGTAACGATGGCATCGCAGGGTCAAAGCGCTGTTAATGTCACTTCGCCCGGCACTACGGCAGCGGCAGCGGCAAACGGGCCGCCGCCAACGTCGGCGCCGTCGCCGGGCTCGACCGTCTTGGCCAGCGCGGCCGCTATTTCGGCTGCGAAGGTGCAGACCCTCGCCGCGGGCACTCAACCGTCACAATCGCCATCCCAGCAACAGCAACAACAGCAGCAGGCCAACAACATTGAACCGCTGGATAAAAGTTCCTCGAATACTTTGAAGGTACATTCTTGGTGTATGCTTTTTCAGTGTTGGCTTCAGGTTTTGTAACATTACTGTTGATAAACTCTGGTAGTTAATTTTGATATAAATGCTAGAATTGTTACCAATTGTTACCTTTGTGCGTTTATAGCGTAATCCAAAGATGGAGTTGAGCAGAACCGACTTGCTGAAGTTACTGGGATATCTGGAGGGCGAGTTACAAGCGAGAGACATTGTGATAGCGGCGTTAAAAGTAATTAAAAATATAGAAATATGATCAATTTTGTCATTTGCATTATTATATGACAATTATCATTTTTTCTTCCAGTCGGAAAAAATGAAGCATCTTTTAAGTTCGCGGTATCTTAGTACCACTGCTGATCCACACGCTGCATTAGCTCGCGACGTTGCAATAGTAGGTGGTGTTATTGGAGTTGAAGGAAATCAAATCGATCAGCAAGTCGCTAGCCTAGAGGCACTGGTGACGCAACAAAGAAAAGCGCAGTGTAGGATGACTAAAGTTCTTAGAGATGCCGAAATTAGGCACAGAGCGGTATGTATTTTATTTTTGTTGTATTTCTTGTTTTATTCTGTTACTATTTGGAACACTTTGAAAATTGATTAATTGATAAATTCGATATATGTATAATCTGTAATAAAAATAACATCCATCATGACAGCAAATATCTAAGAAATAAAAGTTATTTATGATTTGATCTAATGTTATCGGCATTAAATAGTATTATTATTTTTTGATTATTGTTATTGTATCATTAGAAAAAAAAACGTTTTCAGGTAATTAAAGAATTAGAGGAGGAGAAGCGGAAACATGAACACGACACTGCTCAAGGTGATGATATCACTTACGGTCTTGAAAAAGAGCGGACAAGATTGAAGAAAGAGTTAGAATTAGAGAAGCAAGAAAAGAAGAGATTAGAAATGGAATTAAAAAAGATTAATGATCATCTTGAGGAGGAAAAGAATCGACAGAAGCAGATAGTACTTCTTCTCTTAGCGGAACGTAAAAAGATTATCACAAAGTACATCGAGGAGAGAAAACGATCGGAGGACTTGGCTCAAATACTCAGTGAAGAGAAGGTAAGGATAGATTCAATGGCCGAAGGCCTCGAGGAAGAAAGCAAAAAGTCACTGCAGATGGAGGCGGAATTGGAGAAGCAATTAGCGCAGTTCGACATGGAGCGGCAGCAATATCGGCAGGCTCTCGCGAAGGAGGAAAAGAGATCGAAGGATTTCGAAACGGAACTGGAAAAGTTGCGATACGAGATGTACACGATGAAGGAGATGCAGACACGCGGTCCTGCGAGGGGAGTTGGTGTAACTCCACCGCCGCCACCCGCAAAACCGGCGAATTTAGTCGCCATGCCGACGCTCAGGCCGGCTAGTGCTCCGCAAACGAGTATGTTTCTGTATGGAAAATTAAAAATAGAAGTGTTGATATTCGATGAAGTTATAAATAACTTTCGCATTACGATAGAAAAAATACTTATCTAAGAAACAGAAATTACAACTCAATATATGCATCAAGATAAATTTTATGAAATGGTATAATGATGAGAATTTTTCTTGTTTTTGATACGCATTTAGTTAATATTACAAAGAGAGTTTATTTCTTTTAATTCGCAATAATCTTTTACAGTGAAAGGAGCTGTCTTGGGTACAGGGACGCCTATGGTTAGTAGTAAAGTTGTTCAACCCACTGCCACAGTGTCCAGTGTTCCTGTTAGTGGACCAAGTAAGACTTACACGTTTTGATATAATAATCTATACCAATTTTGATAAATAATATAACATGTTTGAACATATGCATTCAGTCTAAATGTTTAACTGCGTTCTTGAGCAAAATATAAATTGCATGAATTTTATTATAAAGTAATTAAGTTGTAGGATAATTTCAAAACAATATGTAATTATTTTTTTCAGCAACTGGGATTGCTAGATCGGTAACACCTGGACAGGCACTTACAGGGGTTGCATATACACCTAATTTAGCATCTGTGGGTGGAGAATCTACAGCTCCTCCAGATACACAGGTAACCTATCCACCTTTCCCTACACACTCGACGTTAATTTAAAAGATTATACAGAGCCTATTTATATATGCAAAGTATCACAATAGATATTTTTATATCTAAGAAATATTGCTCCCCGTTTTCTTGAAACAGGGAGAGAGCGCGCGAAAGAAGATAATGATTTAATGTATGAACAGTATATGTTTATAACGATAGCAAAATTCAGTTGACACTGAAGTGAAATCATTTATTTAATCAGTATTGCGCTTCAGAAAATAGGAATTAGCTTTAATATCGATGTCAACATATAAACTCGCGTGTCATAGATATTTAAAAATAGCCTTTGAAGAAGTGATTATTATATATCATAAATTGCGTAAGAGAGATGTTTTTGTTTACTCAGACAACATAGAATTTTATCTATGTACTATAAAGACTGTAATCGATAGTGTAAGTAGGCTCTTTATAAGTCAAGATCTACGAAATTGAAGTTTTACGAAAATAGTGCACAGTGTGTCGTTGATATAGATGTTAAACTTTATTCTTTAACCGTGTTCCTTTTTTTAACTCAGGATATAATTTATGACCTTTGATATTGCAATCGAGAAATACGCGAAAAGTCATATATAACAGAAAGATGAATTTCTTTAATGATTAATATATATTACATTACTCGACAGCTTTATTTTATAATAAGAATAATGCATTTGTTATATATTACTAATTTTACGCGAGCACTTTATACATTTTTCTCTAGTCTTAAATATTTTATTTTGACACTTATAGGTCATATAGATATCGCAATTTAGTCATGTATTTATTGCAATTATATAACTATTACGATATTTAGCATTCTTTAATTTAAAACAAGACGCAGGTGTTACATATATCTATATATTTATATATACAAATTCTTTTGATAGAAACATATATCTATACATACATATATTTTGGTAGTCAAATTATTTAATTAAAAATCAAGACACCCAATGTTTCTGCACTGTTAAATTATATAACAACGCAGAAACATTTCATTAGAATATTAAACTGAATAATTAATTGAGAGAACGATACTATATCAAAAGAAATAACGTGAAAAGTTTAGTTAAGAAAGTAATTTTCGCTTGTTCTAAATAACACCGTTCTTTCTTGGCTTTTATATTATTCTACGTTTAATGCATAAGATTTCTGTCGCACTGACCGGAATTGATTCTCTAATTTATTCTCTATCGCTCGTATCAAATGGTGCACTGAAATTTATGAACTGTTGCTTCACAAATTTCTACAAATGAGACATCACTATAAATATCCAAAAATAGATTACTTCCAAGAATTTTGCTTTATGTTTGATGTGTACTTTGTTCACAATTTATTTGTAAAGTTTAGTGACAGTTATTACACTTGCAACGCTATATTATACATGTCTTATAAGTTTACACAGATTACCTAGAGTTATATTTTATTACGATTACTTTTATTTTGTGTACATAAGATTATTATTATTTCACATATGTACATCGACCGATTCCTATAATTAAAAAACAAATTGTATGCAACTTATTTCTGAGCCTTATTTATAAAATTGTCCTGGCTTGACTTCCTAATCGCTATCCCTTAATCGCTACTACTAAATTATATTGGTTTGGTTATGAATTTTGACGCGCTGTATTCTCGTTTGGTCGGTTTGCGATATGTATCTTAACAAGCAGGCGAACAATTCCGGCCAAGTCGGAAACTGTTATGTCGTAGCATTCACCGACACAGCCTACCTATTGAAATATTTATTTTTCAGATTAGTCTCTCTGTATCCTGTATTCGTCTCTACGAAGATCTATCGCACATATTATGTTTTACTAATCCACTCTTTGGTTGTGTAACTCAGTTACTACGTCTCAAGTATACACCTTATTCTTTGGTGATTTGCAAGTACGCGGCAAAAAAGCGCTCCCGCATCTTCGCAATATTTATTTATTAACAGCACACGATGGTATGCGCACACAATTTGTTTTCAGCATTCTCGAGAAGCCCCGGGCGAAGTTGTGATCGTTTGTTGCTTGAATAACGGTGTAACGTTGTCTTTCTTCTTTTCTTCACAATTTTTTTTTTCCGCAGCTACCATCTTTACTTTTCACCGAGTCTCTCTCTGCTTTGGATTAGTTCTTTGGTATGGTTCTTTTTCCTGCACCCCCCCCCCCCTTCACGCAGCCCAAGAATAACGTTTTCACGGTGTTCGCTCTTGTCTGGCGGCGGAGTGTGTCCGAAAGCGATGATGGTTCACTGCACTTCCCTCCTTGAAATCGGTCATGGTTGTGTTCCTTCCTCAGGCCGCAGACAAGCGACAACCGGTTGTACCTGCTACCGTTAGTACGGCGGCCGCTGCTGCGGCTAAGCTTCTCCCATCGTCGCAAGCCGTCGCCGCCGCAGCGGGGAAGCTCGGCTTTCACGTCGGCCAGTCTGCGAGTCCCGCCGCCAGCCCTTCTGTACAAGCATCCGGCACCGCTGCGGCTGCCGCCGGCGGTGCTGGTATACTGCCTGCGAAAAAGCCACCGATCTCCCGCGGCGTGCCACCCCCGGTACCGCCCAATAAGCCAGTGGTACCGCCAAAAAAGGAGGCGGCCGCTTACCTCAGAAGACCGGAATTGCAATCGCAAAGCGCGCCGCAACAGGACACCGTGAAATACGGCAAACAGCCGGCTCCGTCGCACAGCGCAGCGGGCACGGCAGTGAGCGGAACCGCTCCTCCCGTGCAACAACAGCAGCCGCTCCCGGCGAGCACCACCCAAGCTGCTCCCGACGAAGAGGTCAGTAAAACAGCGGAGTCAAAGTAGATGCTAGATTAGCGGAATTGTTATACGCACCTGCAGTAAGATAAAAAAAAAAAACTTGCTAAAAACCGCACTTCTTGGCGAACGCATAATAGACACGGTATAAAATACGCACTTGTACACAATTTCGATGCGATATGTTATATGTGTTCAATATACAGACCATTGAATGTGATTTCAGACAAAGCCGCGTTGATTTAACGCCGAAAGAGAGAAAGAAAGTAAAAGCGTGAACGTATATACACTGAGATACAATATAAAAGAGAGAACGCTACGCCGCAATGCTTGGAATCTGTGCTGGATCCGCTGCATCGTGCAAGAGATTTCGTATTTGCAGAAGATCGTTTCTAAGATTGCCAAGAGAGAGAAGGAGATGCTTTATACATTCGGTACATTTTTTTACGACCGTTCGTAAGGGACGACGGTGCGTGTTGTACGTGTTACGACTAAGATCTCACCAGTCGGCTGGCCGCATCCGAATTAATCCAAGATTCTATTTCGCAACTGAATGGTAGTTATAGCCGAAACAACCGCGGGAAATAGAGATATTTCTCAAATGTAGAATAGCCGCTGTAGGTTCCTAGCTTGTTCTGCACGGATTTATTTGAACGATGGCGTTAGATAAACAATCGTGGGACAAACATTAATTAATATCGACGAACGCAAATCGTTTCTGCGCGAATACTGAGCGTTAACGTAACGTGGGGATTGTTAATGTCTAAAAAAAAAAAAAAAAACTTTAAGAACTAGTCGCAACTCAGCGCCGTTTGACACCAAATTTGAAATTTTCCTTCCCCATTTGAGGAGCGATGACGTAAAACGAGTTGAATTTGTTCTTTCGCAACTCTTATTGGCTTTGTACAAATCTTTTTGGTATCTATTTTTATATATTTGTAAATTTTTATATTCCGAAATATCTATAGGTATTTTTTTTCTATCTTTCACTCGATAATACGTACAAGACAAGCGCGTATACTGAGTTATCGAAATATTACGAACGCCTCGCAAGGAGAACTGAACTGAGGGTGTTCCTAATATTTCGCTAACTGAGTGTAATGTTAAGTCAAATCTTCCTAAGGCTGACTTTTTGACACATGGCATTTTGCAAATTTATCACGAATTTTTCTGACTGGATTCAACGCGTTTCGCGTGATCGTTCTGCATTTATACCACGGGTAGAACTATAATCTAAAAGATAAATGTTAAATTGCTAAACGAATTCTGTTAAGCTAGACTGTTAGATGCAATTTAGCTAGATGGGAAAACAAACTATCACGTGCTATAATCACTGCCTTGTCTCACATAATTGCGTATATCAGCTACAAGCTTAGAGCTATCCGGAAGAAAATATTTTGAATATCGTCGAAGAAATAGGCGTCACTGTTTTTTCAAGACACAGTATTGATTTCGCCATCGAGACGTTTTAAATGTTGGAAAAAAACGAAAGTAGAAAGGAGATCGATGTTTTCTACTCAATTCTCGAAAATTGTTGATACAGAAAAGGCGATTGTACTTTTGCACATTTTTTTTTTTTTTTTTTTTTTTTTTAATGTAACAGTTCATTGGTATCTCGAGTAAAACTCTATGTCACTAATGTAAAATCAATGTCCATCTATGAAGAACATATGTAGAGAAAATGTAGAAGTGAAAAAATGTATATACACACACACACAGCTCCCGCGTTATGATTTTAGGATTTTTAGCTGACGCATCTCTAATTATACAGTGTGATCTCTAAAATTAGTGTACTCCTGGCGTTTTAAGAGTCTTCCAATGTTTTAGTTACGTTTGTAGAATTTAAGTTCGGTTTTAGTCGCGTCCAACGATGGTCCGATGATAAAATACATTAATCGAGTGTATCCACGCTATATGTAACAGTCATTCTTTCAAATCGTCATTGCGAACAGATAAGTAGTAGCAAGAACTGGGACCAGGACCAAGGAAGTTTTACACAAAGCTTGTGACACACACTGAGAAAAACAAATTATGCTCGCAATAATAGCAACAGCAAGAACAACAACACGGCAACTTCAACAATAAATATTAATAATAAACGTTTAAATATAATAACGATAACAATAATAAGATTAACGATATATCGCTAACACGATTATGTTGGTTGGACGATACTAGCGATAATAATTGATAATATGATACTAATAGTAACGAGACTAACAAGTGTAACACTAGTAGCATTAGCAGCAGCACAGCAGCGACAGAAGTAGTATTAATAAATATTAGAGAGTAGCGCTAAACGACGATAATAATACTGAGTGTGCTTCTCGAAATAAGAAAGAGGAACTATGTCGGCGAGAGATATTATTAATAAAAAAAAAAAAGAGTGGAGATCTCATTGCGCGTTGTGCGTACTACACCATTTCTAAGTCACGATAATCCAAGAGATTCGTCCGAGCTAGACTGGGTGTACATTCAAGAGTTTTACTCCGCGTTAGTGGCTCTCGTAGCGAAAGCTGTTTGGAATTAGGACCGAGAGTGGCTTTTAAATGCTAATGTCTACTCGAGAACATAAACTATCGCCCTCCGAGGGCGAATCTTGACATATATAAACTGTACACGCTATACACATGAAATTTTATGTACATAGAAAAGCGATGTGAAGGAAATGTTTGGTAAAACTCTCAATGAACATCTGCTCTCGAAGGCCGCTGTGTTCTCGTATCATCCATCGCACAAAGTTTCCGTTTTCCGTGTCGGTGCGATTAATGAATAATTATTAGTAATTAACGCGAGAAGGGCCCGACCAGTGATTTCGGGCGAGTCACGAAGGATTTATCTCGCTCGAATAGTAAAGTTCATCGTTTCTCTAACTTTCTATCTTACGTCGCCGCTTCTCAAGCGGCGGAAACCGCTGCATGAGATGTCCTATTTAGAAGAACGGGTGGGTCCTTTCAGCGTTAATACAGAAACGGACACACGTATACACGCGTATATTATACGATATAGCTCCACGGAAACGAACAATACTTTGGATACTTGATTGATAGGTAATCAATGTACATAGATAATCGATATGTAAAGGCGTAAGTTAGCCGTAAAAAGATAGAGACGTTGATGGAATATGAGAATTCATATGAATCACATTCATGTCTTGTTAATTTTATCGAATGCATCATGTATATACGTGTATAAGATACAATATGCCAATCGCATGTTAGGGCGAGTTAAAGTTTCAGGAGAGCCAGTCGTTGTAATCGAAAATGCGAAAGCGGATATATATCGAGCATTTAGAAGAGAAATGCTCACATTTTGAGGCTGTCAGAATATTATATTCTGTAAAACCGATTCATATCTCATTATGACATTAGTGAATTGTTAGTCTGCGACCTTTGTTGGCGTTTTCTCATTAATCGTGCCCATCTTCAAATTACATCAATAGCATATTTAATAGTGAACTCTCCTGACGATGCAATGCTCGTTTATTTCACATTACATGTAGGAAAGATTACCTTTTTGAGTGATAGCGAGATATTTAGAAAAGAGAGAGAGACAAACTTTTATACATGCGAGATGTTCTCGTGAACGCCATTATATGCATATTACGTGTACATTCAATCAAAGCGACCCTTTTCCTCCGCGTCCCAACGGGATTGCACGTGTTTGTTAGCGACAATTCTGCTAATAGGGTAATAAGATGAAAGACATTAATTGCAAAAGGCTGAAAGAGTTCCGGACTTCTGCGCTACTATGAAAAAAACATTGTGCATATTTTGTGTATCGCATCGGTAACAAAACATCGATCGCAACTGAAACTATGCTAGGCACTGTTGATCAAACGTGCTTTATTGTTTTTTCTTTTTATTTGTCTTTTATCTTATTACGATAGAGCGCGAATTTCACCCATGTCAAAGTACTGGATCAAAATGTAATGTATTCACGAGCGAGTGCGCGTACGTCATTTTATAAGTGTTATATTATTAACTACATTCTCTCTGGGTCATAAAATGGGGTGCTCTTGAGTGGAACCAGCCGAGAGAAATACACTTATTAATTTGACTAATTGCTGAAGCGTGTCGTGCGGCTCGATAGGTCGCATCGAGGCCTTCCGAGGGATTGTAAATAATATAACTATTTAATACCGCTTGCATATACATACGAAACCTAGACTTAAACAAAACTGTGATTTTTTTTTACGTTATAAGACATTACACTCGGTTGCTGATTTATTTTATTATCTTCTCTTTATCGAGCCTACGCCGTATAATTAAGGCTTCTTATAGACTTATTGGGCGTTTATCTGTGGTGCATATACATTATCGGTCGGTAGTCAAGAAATTAGGTAGAAATGAAAATATCAAACAGATACTATTGATAAATTAATAAAAATGTCTTAAGTCATGTCTTTGTTAGAAAGAAATAAACTTTTCAACTTAACAGATAAATTGAATTTAATCGGTTTATACGAAGCTTGTTTTATTTTATTGTTATTTATTGTAAAATAAAAATAAGATTGTCCAAACTATTGGCCGGTAATGCATATTTTTATGTTTTTATGTATTTTCATTTGCATCAAGCGGTTCTTAAGCTAGCTTTAAAATCATCACAATGTAAATATATCAAATAACTTCCGCGCTTTTCTAAAAAAAAAAAAAACATAATAGCATCGAAGTTTAGTTCCAAATCTTCCATTAGCATCTATAAATCTCCAAGGAAATTACATCAAACAATAATGATAAAAAAATTTCTTTCTTCGACAAATGAATCTTTGCGAATATCGGTGTATAATTTGTATAAACTCTGTACTCATCGCGAGATACCTGCGGAAGGGATATTTGGACAAATTTGCAAAATTTGCAAATTATTGTAATCTTAATTGATATACTCCGCCGCGATCATTGAACATTTAGAACATAGACGATTCGTATTTATTTTAAACTATATCCTGTATAATGAGATATATCAGCATGGTACCTGTCGATATTAATTGAGTTCACATCGATGATCACGAATAGCAAGCGATTTCATTAATGTATAAAAGTTTAGTGAGTTTCGCAGCGTTTATCGCAAGTAAGAAAACGTTTGGGCTATAAAATTACTGTTTTTCATTGAAAGATGTAAAAAAAATGTGAAAACTTGCTTCCTTTTTAAATGCGCAGTTAAGAAATTTCCTAATCATTATTATCAATTTGTGTTTCTTTTGTGGATAATACAAATCCTGTATGTAATCTTGTTGCGACAAATTCGTTCGAATCTATACAATTTTTAATTGATAACAAAATTTATATAACTAAATATATTTATTGAAATTTGTATTTTATAATTTGGATAATTTAGAAATATTAATATAATGAAATTAGGATGGAGTTTGTAATATTGAATTCTGCAATGTCAATAATTTAATTGTATAGTTGCAAATATTTTAGAAAATTGTGAAAAATCATAGAAAATTATACGCAAGAGATCCAGTACATGAATTGTATTAAGACTGAAGAGTAATAATAATTAATTTCGGCAGTATTGTTTGTCGAATTATAAAAAAGAGATTAAGTTCGAACGCTACAACTGTTTTATCAAAATCTATCTAGTAATCAGTTTCTATAATAATTATTCAACATGATCACAATCGTTATTATCTCATTACTACTATCATGATCATCGTCATTGTCATCCTCTATGTCCAGAATGAGAACAAATGTAATGTAATACAATAGTAATTGTTATCTTCTGTGCTATACAAAAGGAAAAATATACATTGACATATGATTACAAGGTTTTTTTTCGTTTTTTACTTACATTTTCGTATCCCGAGATTCCTCGGTCGTTCTTTATTCCAAATTCCATGTGCAATAAGACTGGCCGTGTATTTTTACAAAAGTAAAAGTTCTGATTTAGAAATATCGATGGCGAGCAAGTAAATGTAAATAGAGTAAGAAATACTAATAATTCCTTATTGCCTGAATCGTATTAGCGATTAATTAACGACGAAACGGCTTTTCCACTTCCAATCCGTAATTCCATCAGTATGAAATAAAACCAAAAAGAAAATTATTAATATTTAAAATTATTAATTATTGCATGTATATGTGAATATTATGTAATCATAGAAGCAATTCTTGTGTGTAGTTTCTCACTGCTTTTAATTTTTCTACATAACTTAAGTTATATAAAATATACAGTGAGGAACTACTACAAGAATTGCTTCTATGATTATACAACATTCATTCAGAGTAGCTTTTTACCTTGCATTGCGTATTGAATAGTTATTGTGACAACCATCTATAAAGAACAAACTTACAGTCTTATAATATTAATAGCTGTAAAGAAAAAGGTGATCAATGTAATTAGGATGCAATTATAAGATGAAAGAGGAAGAGGCAAGCTAGTAACATCTGACAGTTTGCTAGCACAGGTCGTGGCAGAATACAATAATTGAACGTATTTTTATAAATTTAGCATTTTTTGTGTATATTCTGACTTTATATATATATATAATTTAATTATTAGAAAGATATATTGTTTAATTCGTAAAAAAATATAAAAGATTCTTTGACTTTTTCTCTTTTTACGCATATTCTGATCTATAACTTGCTGGATTTCACACGACTTTGCCAGAAAAGTTTCGGATTCATTAATAACATTATGAGTTATGAGCGTTTCACTGCATAAGCCTAATGTTTCGTATGTGCCATTTATTCTTACCAGTCCTCAATTCAGCCAACTGATAAACTAAGACCATGCCGACACTAGTTAAATTTTCCAAAATTAATTTTTACAAAAGCAATGATTTAACATATATTAAAAATTCTTACAATATACAACATTAATAAAATTAAAAAATAATATATTCTAATATGTAATATCTGTATGTCATTGTGACACATTTCGAAATTGTGAAGAATCTCTTTCAGTCCTTTTTCTGTAAGATCTTGAAGTAAGGCCTCGAAGAAAATTTTCTAAATTTGTTGTCGGTATTCTGATCATCGATAGATCTAAGAAGTCTGCAGACATATTGCCAGATAGATTTGCTTCTGCATACTTTGTAAGCTTTTCATTTCAATAATAAATGTGTTTAAATATATAAAGTTGTTTGTTTTACATTTATTCATAATTATTCCAAATCCATATCTTCCTCGTTATCCTTTTTATCCTCCTCATTCTTGTCATCCTCCTCCTTATCCTCGTTACTATTCTCCTCATCCTCGTCATTATCCTCCTCATCCGCAAATTCGTCTTCAGTCTCGAGTAATCGAATCCTTTTTTTATTTTTACTTAAAAGAGCCGCCACTTTTCGGGGACCACTGACCGCTAACCATCTCATGGATATTCCTTGAAATGGTTTTGGCCACTGCAAAAAGTCCATAAGCTTGACTAAGGGTATCGTTTCGTCGTCGTGATTCTCAAAGGTGGATATATCATGTAATGGCACTTGTAGAAGATAAGACGCATTAATTAGTTTATTTAATATAAACAAACTAAGATAACATTGCGAGTAAAACTGCAAATCCATTATCACATTATCACTGTTTTTGTTCGAATAGTTCTCTAAACAAACACACAGAAAAAATGTCTGCATTCTGGATAAAACTTTCAATTCATAATTATACATAATAACGCTACCAACCTTGATTTATATCTACCGTAGTCATCTTCGAAGTGAAAGATACAGGTTCCGTAGACGAATACTTGATATTGTAAAATTTCAAAATGTTACTGCTCTCAATGTCGCTCATAGCTAACAAGAAATTTCCACTGATTGTTATAATTTGCGAGGATATGAAAGGTGCCAACGACGATAAAGAGGTCGAAGTCATCACAAAGTGATCGATTAAGCCTTCATAAGCTTTATTAAAAATATTTTCTATAGCAGCAACTACGTTGGTATAACATTGTACTAAAGACAAGTTAACATTGTGTTTTACTATATGCGCGTAATTGCGCAAACAATCATTTTTTTTTAGCATAGTTGTCCATTCGCTTCCTTTCGAAGTCATGGGAGTATGTAAATTTTTGTACTGCAGATATTGATCTACTTTGGCTACATTTATTATTTTGCCATTTGCTTTTGGCACGGTTTTATCCAAATTACTCAAAAATTCGGCAATAATTATCAATTCCTCTTGACTTACTTCATTTAATTTACTGGCCATTACTGGTGTATCATTTAATTGCATAATGGTTACGTATAACCACCTATAAATACAACAAAAAACTGAACTGTAAAAACTGAACAATAATAAATTGGTTAAATATTCAATTTTTAATGGGTACATCATACTGGAAAAATGGTTTGTAACAATCCACACTCTGAATTACAACTTGCTTGAATTCAGCCAACTTTGCCAAAAAAGTTGCGGACTCATTAATGGCATTAGTTACAAGCGTTTCATTGCGTAGTCCTAATTCTGCTTCGTGTGTGACACCTGCTCTTACCATTCCTCTCAATTCACTTAACTGATAAACCAAGACATCGCCGACCTTAATTAAATTTTCCGAGACTAAATTCTGCAACAGTAATAATTTAATATTAAAAATTCTTGCAATATACAAAATTAATAAAGTTAAAAATAATATATTATAATATGTAATACCATTATTTCAACGAGACATGTATCAAAGTTCCGTAAAATCTCTTTAAATCCTTTCTCTGTAAGATCTTCAAGTAGAAATCTTTCTAACCTTACTGTCGGTATTCCGATCATCAACAGATTTAAAAAGTCTACAGACATATTGCCAGGTGGATTTATTTCTGCATATTTTGAAAGTTTTTTATTCAGTTCAAAAAACATTTTCTCCCAAGTCTCAGAAGTGGCCGTTATAGTACGTGACAGATGACTCTTTAAACATTCTATGTTGGCTTGGATTTGTGCAATCTAAGAATAAAATATATAGGCTTAATGTGTGATGTAAGGTTTTCGATACAATTTCAAATTTTAGCACAAAATACTTTAAGAAAAAATGCGTTCTTCCTGTAATATTTTTATTATGAGTACAATTGTTAAATATGTATGCAAAACACCTCAAGTAATGCTTTATTCTTCTCAAGCAGTGGACAAGATATTCTTGTTATTTTAATGCAATTATCATCTTTTGAAGTAATCCATATTGGCTCATTAGATCCACCTGTGATGTGCAGAATTGGTCCATTGCCTACTGTTATAGTATCACAATAGAACATACCAAAAATGTATATTAATACTGTGCCATTTTCTTGGCCAATCTGCAAAAAGTACATATAATCAATATTATTTACTAAAATCATAAATATTGTATTCCTTAGAACTGTATTTTTTGTGACACATACATAAAGGATATCTAGAATGTCGGATAAAAATTCTTTGCATTCAGTTTCTGTACTACAACCTTTGATTAATTTAGGTAAGGGCGGCAGGTAATCACTGAATTCATTAGATTTATTACTTATCAATGATAAGCTCTCATGTAATAACCATGTAACACAAACAATTAAATTGTCCACAGGTAATTTTGTTTTATGAATAATGTTTTTAGTTTCAATATCAATGAGGCAAAGTAGTTTTGAATTTTCATAGCATACTGCGAGAAGTTTTCCATCTGGTCTCCATGCCAGTTGAACAGTGGTGTCGGATTCTTCTTGAGGGCTCAATAACCAGACTTTAATGAATGTAAGCCTATAAAGACTGACTTCACCTGTAATATTTTACACAAAAGATAATAATTGTTGATCTTTTAAGAGTTATCCTTGTAAACAAGAGTTAAAGTTAAGTTGGATTAATTCTCTTCCGAGAAAATTAAAAGAGAAAAAAAAAAACAAATTTAATTAATTTTTTAACTAATATTTACAAACAGAATTCTTAAGGGTTTCCAGAATCTAACCTTTTACATTACTAATTGCTAAAAGATCCATTTTTGGTGACCATAGCATCGTCGTCACTTCTGTTGAGAACTGACGTGTATTCAGCTGTTTTATTTTATTCATATTTCCAATTTCTGTTTAAGTACAGTGTTTCTTCCTATATAGAAACCTTCTTCAAACAATACTTTTGTTTCTAACGTATTCTGCTTTCATATATTTACACCACGTGTTAAGCACTTCAGAAAATTACTGTTATGTGTTATATTGCAATTAGATGATATAAAAGCAATTAACTTTTCGATGAACTGTCTTTTATTTGTAATTCGTCTTATGATTTAGCTAAGCAATATTATATCCGCATGTTTAAGACAGATTAACGAGAACATATTCGAACTAGAGGACAAACGAGAAAAACAGAATACAAGCGTGTAAACAGAGTGTGTGTAAGTAATACGGATATATTATTACTGGTTATGGCAGAATTGAAATTTATTAAATATATGAATAAGTATTGTACTTACCGAATAAAATACGGCAATATGTGCTTGATATTAGAGTAGTCGCTGTTCGGGTTGTGTGTTATTCTCGGATCGCGCAATCCCGTAATTGAAACAGCTTAGAATCGAATAGTGTATACCAGTGTGCGGAATTAGTTGAGATCGACATTTCAGTTGATTTTCACGATTAACGCCTCCTTTCGTATCCTTTACGCGCGCGACGCAACCGCTTGGGCAAGCGCCACCGAGTGTTAGGAGCGGCATTATCTATTATGAGTGGGTTCTTCTCCCTTAATTGTTGAAATTTAAAAAAATTTATTAAAAATGGGTAACGTGGAAATCTATATTGAAATATTTCCATATAATAAATTTAAAAATTATAAAAATATTTTTAATAAATTTTCTTAAATTTCAATAATCAAGGTTCTTTTGAGAAAGGAACCCGCTCATTAATTGGCCCTGGCAGCTGTGGCACGCATGGTACGGAGAGGAAAGAAGGCGTTAACCACGAAAATCAGCTGAAATACTCAACGAATTCCAAGCACTGATGTAGCGCATGCCTAAAAGACAAGGAAGCACTTGCCTAGTTGGTGGTTGGGGAGGAGAGATTGCGGAATTACAGGATAACTTGTGAGGATAACGCGTATACGTATGATAGAAAAAGACACTGCAGGATAGAAAGAGATAGCGAAAGAATGGAATTCGTAAACAATAACGCACATACGCCACGCGTTGACATTCTTGAATCTCTTAATACAGCACGAAATATTTTATGTATTAAAAAATGATACATTCTTTGCGTTTCAAATTTTAATTCGAAAAATGAATTACTATTGTATTCTTTATCGTATCATATTCTTAAAATTTTTATCTGTAGATTTATTAGCGTTGTCTAAGATAAGAATTTATTTCGGTCGATTAAAATTCAAAATTAATTATTATCTTAGACAACTTTAACGGTTTTATAAAATAAAGATAGATATGTGGATACTAATTTACTGATAAAAATTATGATACATTTATAATTTGAGATATGTTTTAATATGTCACATTAGCTGTGATTTATGATTATGATTAATTTATTATTTTCAGCATATTTTAATTATTAAAATATTTTAAATTTTATTTTGAAATTAATTATTGTAAGGTTTGCAATAATGACTGTGACAGTGATTTTTATCATTTGGAGAGTGGCAATATTGCTTTTCGAGAGATGTCCAATCGTAGCCGTTAAGAGATGCATCACGACCGCAGCAGATTTGTATTCGAATTGTTCTACATTTCTCGAAATTTTTATTGTCTAAAAGAACATTGCGCGTAAAATATTATTACGAATATCTTTTGTAAAATATTGGACGCTTGTAGCAATGTGTTAAATATCGTGTGTAAACATTATTTTGTGATAGGCGATCAATTTCTGTGCTTGTAACCGTTCGAAATTCTCATCGTATCACTTCTTGCTGTTGTACAGCATAATTGCAGTAAATGCATGATCATTGCAAAGCATATACATTCTATAATTAGTTATGCTACTTATAATGATAAATCACTGGTTGAGCATGTCTCGTATCTATCAAAATCTTACGAATTTTATTTCTATTTCTATTTCCTGATAATTATATGAAGTTTGCCGCGTTAATTGCATAGTCACTTCGAGAATCGCAATATTGCTCTTCCATAGATGTCGAACTGTAGCCATTTCGAAGTGCATCGCGTCAACTGCAGATTCATTTTATTTACAAATCGGTCCGTATTTCTTGTATTTGTTACAGTTCCACTTTTAAAAAAGGCATGAAAGATCGATATGTATCGAAAGTATTGTTGACGCTTTTCCGCGACGCTGATTGGTTATCTCTATTATTCTGGCAGTTTGATAGTTTGAGAGCAAAGGTTATTTTGGCGGTTATTTAAAATTAAAAAAAAATTGTTTTTAATGTTTAGATTTCATAATTATTAAATTATTATAATAAGTGCGCGCGCGTAGCGCGCGCCTGTATTGTTCTAGTCAGACAATTGCTTGTAAAGTCGATTCGTCTTCGTATCCAAGTTATTTTTTTCGCCAAAATGCAACGAAGTTATCATCAAATGTATCATCAAGAATCTATGATCATCATTATTACTAGGTATGCATATATTATCTGCATTATATTTTTTGTTTTCTCAAATTTTCTAAATTTAATATTGTAATTCATGTACTTGTTACAGTTTAAACAAATATTGCTTGTAAAGTTGACTCGTCTTCATGCCCAAGTTCTCGCTAAAGTGTAATGAAAATAACATCGAAGGTATCAAGGATTAATCATTATGATCATCATCATTACCAGTTATGTATATTGTATAATTCGTTTTATCTGCATTATATTTTTTGCATTTTCGAATTTTCTATAATTAATATTGTGATATATACATTTTGATCGACTAAATCCGCTAATAAATGCGATCATTATGATATTATTGATAATTGATTGCATAGAGTAATTCTCTGGTTATCATTAATTATTTATATATACCATGGTACCATTACCATTTATATATATACCATGGTATAATAATTCTACATTAGAGTTACTGATAGGGAAGGAAAAAGGCAATAGAAATTGTTAATGAGAAAATTACAATTAATACAAATTTATAAGTTGACAATCAGTTTTAATAGTTGCAATAAAAAACAATATACAGAATACAGATACATAATAACCCTAGCTGACGAAAGGCTCTCCTAGGTAAAATGTTGTTAATTGTGTAGTGAAAAATTATGAATGGAAAAACAAGATGATACACATAATGAGTGGCTTATTTTTACCTATCTGCTTATCGGTTAGTTCATTTACCTAATTACAATGATTGAAATCGTTAATTATAATTATGTCTGTATAGACACACAGGTGTGTATACGTAATAGAGATTCTTAAACGCTACACAATGTTGCTTTTACTTTGGTTTTAAATTAAGGACTAGCGTGTTGAGCTTCGCTCTGAATCTGTGTATACGTCTATATAAATCAACATTTATATCTCATTCTTTACATTTAAAAATTATTGGCAGTTATTCGAACATAAATCACGCCGTCAATTCTTACATCGTACTAATAATGCAATTATTATGAAATGAGTATGTAATTACACGTTTAAAAAAAAGATAAATGCACGTATTTGTTCCTAATTATTTTGCGTCTTCAAATTTCGGCAATGAGCACAGTTCAGATAAATTACACGAATGTGTCTTAAAACAATTGTAAATGCATCACGCGTATTCTTCTCCTCTCTTCTTTCTGTCTTATGTATCACGGTTTAAGTAACGTGGTGCGGCGAAGGCACAAGGCATGTATTTATTGAATGTCGTGCAACAGCGCGAATATACGTGTGTACGAGGGAGTTAACAGAGCAAGATGTTGCTGAGCAATAATCATTGTAAATGCATTTTTGTACGAAATATACCTCACTGACAGCAGTGAACCGACGACGGTGAATATTTTCGTCGTCGCAATCGATACACAGATAACGGAGCGAAGCCCACAGTGAGTGTAGTGTTGTGTATACCATTTAGAATTGGAAATGTAATTTAGAATTAGAATGTAAAAATACTATGTATATGTACATTAATCAGTTAATCGTGGGCATTCAATTATGTTACACCGTTACATCGATCAGAGAGCTTTTCCTTTTCACATCTTTCTTTTTTCCTGTCCCTACTGTTTTTGTTTTTTCTTTTCTTTTTTTTTTTTTGACGTATCTCTGTTGTACTCGGCGAAACAGCGCCGGTCACGTTGAAAATTTTTCCGTCGCACGGTTGTCGACCGGCACTGTTCTCTGTGTTCTTTCGTCTCATTTTTGCATTAACGGTATGTTACACATCGTCGAAGAACAACGTCGATCAGTTGGCACATAAAACGGAAGCAACATTTAGACCAGTCGCGGCGATAAATAGTTACGTACAAATTTCAAAAAGGGGGGGGGGGAGTACAACGTACTTTCGTGTATCAATTGGCGTAACGCTCGGCACAAAGGGTAAAAATTATCTTCTATCTACGTGTGAAAAAGTAGAATAGCCTGGTCAATAAAAAAGATCCTCATAAAAGATTGTATGAAAAACGTGACGCGAAGGCGATGGAACACTGGCGATATCAATTTTGGAACGGATATAATTTCGCGGCGTGCTTATTTTTCGCTTTATTCGTCCTGATGCATTCTTCTACTTTTTTCCTGGTTTTAAATCTTCGTCGATATTTATTCCTTCGTTGCGATACGTGATACGTTCGCAGTGTCGGTGAACGTTTTGTTGATAATTCTCATTTTTCAGAAACGATCATGCTGCCGTTAATTTCTATTTATCGATAATTATCATCGCGGTAAAAAGAACGATACAAAGTGAATATACCAATATACATCTAGTATACAAAAGCTCTCGATTCGTTCTTTTTTTTCGTAGTTTGATATAATTCGTTTAAGTATTTTCATTTCTTTTTTTCCTTTCGTGTCTATCTAAGTGCTATGTACATTATACGTTTATATATATATATATATTTATATATATATACATGTAAAACGATTAATTGATTCCTTTCCATATTCTTAATGATTGTATAATTAGGATTGACTATGTCTTAGAGTAATCAACGAAATTACGAGTTGTTATTATTATGTAAAATATCAAATATCGTACGTGTTAGATGGTATGTCCATCTCCAAGGTACCATTTTGGACGAATAGCGGTCCGTTTAACATGCCTAGCACTTTGATGAGCAAATACTTTGGAGATTACATAAATCTAATAATAATCTTCAGGTAATATTAAGTATAGATGATTTGTTTTTTTTTTATAATTACAAATATAAAACATGTATATGTAAATAGAACTCTTAATTATGCGCGAACATGTTCATCTCTAATTGAGCATACGTGAATTTCTTATCATCAGTCTAAGCCGAACTGTGCGGCTCCATACACAACGGCGGTTTAACAATACACGTTTCTTTTTTATTTCTTCATTTTTTTCTTCTTTTTGTCTTAAGCTTCGTAGAATCTACCGTTAACAAATAATCGCTGTAATGAGAAACAACAATATATGCGTACGCTACGGAAAAACGTTATTCATAAAACTTTCAAACAATCTCTCAATGAGCGATGTGACACGCGCGACTACCGGGCGGGTAAAGTTTAATTGTCTCCTATAAAAACAATTCCTCACCACAGGATGAGATGCAGATCTCAGAACATCCTCTCGCACACGTCGCAACCGACCTGTTCTTTTTCCTTTCCTTTCTCTGCGCTTCTTGGCTAAAAGACACCGAGGAAATTTTACCACCGACGAACAGACGACAGAATAATCGTCGCACGGGAGTGAGCGCAATAAAACTTCGTAAGCGGTGAAATTATATTAAAATTAGCGCGAGGATTGGTATCATTGCATCGGCGACACTCCCCAATTGAACAATTGTTCGCACGATCGACTTGGCAGGACGCGACGTCGCGAAGTTGTAAGGACTTGCATCTCATTGTCACAGCCCTTTACCGCCGGAACGCGAGTGCAGCGTGCGTTACATGACTCTCTTTCTCTCTCTTGTCGTAACATATCTCCCTTACGATAGGCCAAACGCATCAAGTTTCGTCGTCGTCGTTTTCAAAAATATATATACGTTGACTACTTAGGCTTTCGACGAAGAACGGAAAGACGTTGTCTCGTCCAATCAACGGGATAATAATTTTTTTTTTCCGGATATACAGCGTTATTACCCTCTAGCAATACTTCGTTTATAGCCTAGGTATAGTGAGACCCTCATATGATCCATTTGAATTACTTGTTTTTTTTTTTAAATTTTTTTCTCTTTCGCGACCGTGTGAAACATTGAGACATTATCGCACTATTTACATGGTTTAATCATAATTAGTAATTGGAAATAAATGCAAAAATATATGTGTATGAACATTTAGTCGAGCTAATATGAATATCCGCGTAATTTTCCGACCATCCGCGTAAATGTCGCACAACAGCCGCTCTAGGGCGAATGCTTCGCGCGTTTATGCGAATTTTCTTCGTGCAGCTTCGTCTCGAATGGCGCCGCGCTGTCGACAGAATATCTTCGCCCTTAACTGAAGACCATTACGTAGCAATTAAACTTATGTACTATTGTCTTTGTTCAAGATATCACTACGCCAAGACATTCACTGACTTCCTGTCTTTTTGTTCTCCTTTTTTTTTTGTTGATTATGTTACACCTCGTGTCGTCGTCTCGCGTAACAATCACGTCGCGATAATCGGAGTTTACGATGATAGAACTACGATCTCGACGACTCGTTTAAGCGGGCTGGCATCGTCGTGTGTTCTATTATCATAATACGTATCTGGTTTTTGATCGTTTTAGATGCATCGTGGATGCATCGGCAGCACAAGCTCGGTCCGCTCGTGTTCTCGTAATGAACAAAAAGATCGGAATTACCAGTAAACATAAGTGTATGTTTTTAACGAGCAGCCGATCGGCACTCGGTTTATGATTAATGTCGCAAGATTGTATGATGTTCAATATACATATATTGTATACGTATAATGTATCGCGTAGATAAAAGTATATTCATCGAGACGATATACAGTCAATGAATTACCTATAGTATTGACTTTAGGATCGGCAGTGAAACTCTTTTTTTTTTGTATACGATTTATAGTATCAGATTTGTTTTTTTGTTTCGTGAAAGTTGCTCGGGAGACAACAATCGCAGTTGTACAACGTATAAGCGACGGAAGGCGACGAAAGGAAAGAAAGTTTAACTTCGAGCTATCGCATTCTTTGTAACCTTTCAAACGTTCCGCTTTGTAATAACGATTGTCTCGTCTTTTTTAGCTTCGAATCGCCGAGATAAACCGACTTTTCGACGCGAAAGTAAACAATGGACGGTCGTGACGGATATGCCCTCCTGCAAAGTTTTGAAAGGGCGTTATCGTTCATTAATCGCTATCAGTATTTTGAAAATTAATATCAATGATCGTAGCATGCGTGAAAATCTTATTCGGGTTAGATCGATATCTTCGGACCAAGATAACCAACGTTAATCTGCGAATTGGAAGACAGATGGATACATTTGTGCAATAAAGAAAAGTGGCTTATCGCTAATTAATTCTAACAAATTTTTCTTGAGCTCTGTTTTTGTGCGAGTTAAAAATCAAGTAATAAATAATATTTTATAAAATGTTATTACTTGGTGTTATTTTTTGTAGCATTTTCTGAGCAAATATACTGGATATAACATTTTCTTTCTCTCAGCTTCAAAAGTCATGGAATGACATTGGTTATCTTAGTGCCAAGGAACGGGCGTATCCTATAATATTTATACTGATAATAGTATTACTGTTGAGATAGTGACGCTTGTGCGATTGCACATTTGTTCCAAAGACAAGAAAGTTTTTGGAATCTGCATTTCGGTGTCAGTCACGGTCGGAGCGAGGGAGATCGCTGAGTAATATTTCGAAAATGTCTCGCGGATTTTTCTGGTTGTTTTTAACACCTGCATAGTGATATCTAAACACAATCGCTATGACGAATAGTGTATACATCGACGTGTTTCCTGCGCGAAGCAACCGAAGCCACCGAAAAACAAAATTATTGCCGCGGGTTTCCCTATTTCTCTATATAATCACGCGTGTATTTACAGAAAATATACTTTCCTCGTCAATCATTCGCTGATTATCGCCCGCTGATTTCGCGGACACGCTAAATAACGCTAAGGCGAGCGGACAAAGACAAATAGTTAATAACGGGAGAAAAGGGAAAGGCAGAATAGTGGAAGAGGAACGGTAAAATCATTCTCGAGCTTCTTAGAGAACGCTCGCGCGTACCGGCGCGACCGTTCTCTCTTTCTGTGATCGCCGTTGCTCGCTCTTCGTCGAGCGGCCAATTATACATACATATATATTCCTAAGATTAGAATTCAATCGCGTAGGAGAGCCCCGCGCGTGTCTCCTCTCGTCTAGGAAGTAGCCGCGTGGAAGGGAAAGGCGTGTTTACAGCGTGAATCTGGTGCATCACTCTCTCGTCGCACGTAAACGTTCTCTTCGTTCTCCTTCTCGCTGTCTTTCTTCTATTTACACACTTCGTCGCACTTTTGTTCTCGCGCACCAAATAGAGTCTTCGAAAATTGCTCAGGCGCACTGATGACGAATGCCAGGATCTTCGACCGCGATACCGTAATTCGCGAGTCGTCGCCGCTCGTTCATCCTCTTTATCGTAGCTCACGGAGACGATCGGTGACGATCTGAACGATTCAGAGGAAAATCCGTCATCGTAGCACCCTACGTCGTTCAGAGACGCGTGCTCCTCTCCGTGACTGCGACCGGTCGCTGATCTTCGTCGTCGTCCTGGGCGACGGCGCGGTATTTGCCGCGCACCGAGCTAGGCCCGAAGATCGGCGAGCCTCAGACAAGATGTCCATCGATGTCGGAGTAGGTCGGCGTTGCCGCGAACGTGGACAGCGGATGACTCTGGCAGGGTGGTGGCGGCGGGGCAGGATGCGTGTGTGCGTGCGGATGAGGTCCGGCGTTGTTGGGGCCGGCGCGGGCGAATGTGGCGGGTGGCGGCGGCACCGACGGCGGTATCGGCGATTTCGTGCCCGCGGTCATCACGGTGACATCGGGCGGCGGCACCGGACGTGGCAGCGTCCTGGTGCGCGTCAAAGTGCCGGTGCCGGCGCCCAGGTGCCCACCCATTATGTGACCGGTCGAACCTAAGGATGTAGGATAGTAGGGTCCGCCAGACGGATCGCCGATCGGCGGCGGTGCTGGACTTGGATTGCCGTCGTAGCTCATGTAGCCGCGACCGCCGTTGTCCATCTCGACGCTGTAGAAGCTTACGTCATTGGGCGGCGCCGGGCTCGGGTTGCCGATGTAACTCGACTTCGATACTGTAACGTTAGATAAATTAACGTGATATTACGAAAATGTTAAAAGGTAGCACAAATGTGGGGACGGTAATATTAGATGTAGCTAAAGGAACATCGACGACAAATTGACAGATTTCTCATATAGTATGATACGGTATATGCTGCAGGATTCATCAAATTTCAATAGTATAGTTTACATTTACGGTTTAATATTTTTTTTTTCTTGTGTTTTATTTCTTGTGTTATATAAAAAAATCTAAACTGCGAATAATCTCACTGCTATATATTTAATATAGCTATAATTAATATTATAATGCAGAATGTAAAGAAAATATAGTAAAATGCAGCTTTATGTATTTCTATATCTCTCTCTTTGCTTAGATTTATTAATATTTGCAAAGTATAGTGATGAAATATGTACCTGAAAGTGTCCCACTAGCAGTGGTTCGCTGCGGCGGCGAATCCATGTTCATGGATGTTTGCATATGATTGCTGCGACGACCGAGGGTGCCCTGATGCACCTGCATTTCTAAACCGCCTTTCCCGTAGTCCTGCATAGTTTGATCTATTAAATACGTACTAGCTGCGGTTTTGCGCCCCTCGTCCTGCTATATATAACAAATTGACAATCGTTGATTTGTGATTTGCGCCCCGATGTCTGATTGTAATTGCATTTGGAAATCGGAACAACGTGAAATTCGTTCTCAAAGTTAAATTTCTTGTTTTAATAATTTTTATCTGTATTGCAAAATTTCTCTTATGCAAATAAGTAAGTTTCGAATTATTTCGTTACATATTATTTCTATAAATACACATTAAATTTTAATTGCCGTATTTCAATAAATTTAAATAGGCCAATTTAACGGCAATTTAAGTGTATTTATAAGAATAATATATAAATTTCTAACTCTTCCATATTTTAATTTCTTGCATTTCATGTACCATTCTTTGTATATGATATATCCAATTGAAGCTTTAATATCATCTTATAATCTATATTATATATTATATTATATAATATTATTTTTAATGGAAGTATGAGTAATGAAGTGAAAATTATTTACATTATATCTGGACAGTATTAAAATACTGATAATTAATAATGATGTAATATATTAAATTATGATAATGTTTTAATTGTAATATCTTCTATATTAATTTGCATGTTTGAACAATTACTGCAATTAATCCTGTCTTTATTCCAAGTCTTTACATTAATTTTGCGAAGATAATAATACTAATAATAATGCATAAAATATAATTACGGTATTAGTTATTTACTCATCGCGATCAAACGGATTTTCACATTAATAAAGCTATTTTGTAATTATTAACTCTTTGAGTATAATATTTCGATTCGCGCCGACACAGGTCGGAGTGAACTTGCCGATGAATAACGTGTCGCTCCCAACGTCACAGTGTATCATAAGCAAGATGGACTCCAGCAGTGCAAAAGTGGATCGTGTTTCACGTTATTTTTTAGTCGTAATGAATGCAATAAATCCCGGGAGTGCCGTTTAAAGTGACGCGTGATTATCATATTGCATTAATCAGTGTCCGCAACCGTAATTAGTCATTTAGTGTTTCTGATCGACTTTTATCCATCTGAATGAGCATTCGGGGCAATAGAACAACGACGCGGGAACGTGGTAGCAACACAACGGTTTCGGTGAGTTAATTTATTCAATTACTAATTAAAATTCAAGTAGTTTGAACAAAAAGCGAATTTATGTCTAATAAAAAATAGAATATATATCTTTATTATATTTTTATTCGCTCAAGTATTTTTATTCGATCAATAATAAATTAAACTTTCATGCATATTACATTTGTTAATTGTTAAAAAAGTAAATATATAATAATAAAAACCGACAACTGCAATCTACTTTGTTTGCAAAAATTATCAAACATTTCGGACCATTTAATCCGGAGAAATTGTTTTTGCCAATATTTTAATGATATATATTTTATAACATAAATTTATAAATTATAATATAAATAATAGTCTTTATTTACAAATCAAGAAATAATGAAGACCAAAGTATTATTATAGAGTTTTTCCTTCTGATCAGTTTTTAATCAGTTTGTTCAACCTTATTTCATATTTTATTACTTTATTACTCTTACTTCCACTGAATATGAGATCTAATGCTACTGCAAGAAAGCAAGCCAGTATTTTAATGAATATGAAAGCCACATTATGGAGAGTGTTTTCGTAGAGAATTTATGGTATCGTGAAATCTTGTTAAATTAAATTATTACGAGTGTCAAGCTCGTACAGTTTTCATCACAACGTTATTTTCCGCTCGAATTTAAGAGATATGTTAGATTTACCTGAGGGGATTACCTTTAGACAAACTCTTTGCGCTTGGATGATGTGAAGTTATTATGACATTAATAGATGACGACATATCATATAAAATGAAAATCTTATATGAAAATTAAAGTATATTAAACTGTGCCAGTGTAAAAAAGAACATAATATTAGTATAGCTATTAACAAAAATTGCTCAGCTTCAAATATTATTTAAATTAGCTTTGTAATTAGAAATTTGCAAAAGATTTCACTGAATATAAATAGATTCTCGCATAGTTTTGAAATAATCGATAAATAAAACAATATCATACTTAATAGTATGATATAATATAAAAATTAGCAGTGAGAAAAGACAATAATTTTCATATGAGCAAAAAATAATCCCGTTTACTATTGGTTATTGCAACCCTTAGTGTTAGATGATAAGTAAAACGGTGAAAAAAGGAAAGATCGCGGAGATCAAAGAAAATGAGGAAAAAGAGTTAGGGGAAAAAGGAACAAAAACGGAGCGAAAGCGAAATCAACAAAATTAATAGGAGGATGAAACAGAAAAAGTGTTGCTAGAACTCAAACCTACCCTCCGGAATTACTTGTTACTAAGAACATACTGACTGATGGCACTGACCACGTAATCGTTAGCGTCGAAGTTGACGTCGCTCTTCTCGTCCGACATGGAACTTAATTCACCGGTCATTGTGTCGCCGTTGACGGTGGACGGTGCATACATATCCGCGGTCTGCGACTTGTTGATACCTGCAGAAATAACGCGTAATAAATATGTGAATGATAAAGTGAGGTGCGAATAGTAAGGCTACAACTGCATACAGAAGAATTTAATATTGAAACAATTTTTGCTCATTTTCTTCTAATTAATTGCACTTATGTGTGTTTTGAAGAAAATTAAATTTTTCTAACGAATATAATCACTTTAAAAGATGTCTAATAATAAATTCAAAACGGGACGCTCTGTATACAGCCTGTGTAGGGCTAATTAACTTTCTTTGAATCGATGTAATTAAACTTTAAATACTTTAAATTATTTATAATTACAATGTAAATAATGAAGTAGTTTACAATTGCATTTTTTATCAATTCAAAGCAAGAGCCTAATGTTTCGCTATTATTTTATTTTAAGGAACTAAGCTTGCAAAATTTATTGTAACTAGTTTAAGTCGATACTTAATGATATCTCTTCTGTCATGGCTGTAGCCAAACGTCGGACCGACGTGCGCGATAGTCCTCTACGTGGAAATGTATACGCGCTAAAATATCATTGGTCGTAAACTTACGAGCTTTATTTCGTTTTCGTACTATGTACCACAACATGATGAAGACATTAACGATAAAAATGATGAGGGAAGTCGCCGCTAACGTATAGATATAATTCATCGGAAAGTCGCCCTTTTCCAAGAGGATGTCCGGCAGGTTTTCCTCTTTATTGGGCCCTAGGAAAATAAAGGAAAGAAAGAACACATGATAAACATTATATTTACCAGCACGCTGAGCCTTCTTTTTCGACTTTATTGTAGCAAAGACTATGGTCGCGGCAATGAGTAGGCAAGCAGAGGCGGAAACAGTGATGATAATGACGATGATGTAGGAGGAACTATTCTCGCTTGATGTCAACTCGGTTGGTGGTGCCTCGCCTGCAACCCAAGCCAATGCCCCATCACCGGTTTGTGTTATTCATGCAATGAGAGTGGATCTACATTGTTAGTCACATGTTCAACTTCGAAATCCTCGACTGGCAAATGCTGTAATGCCGCCAATACGGTGGATTTACGCGAGACCAGTAGTTAAGCAGATCGGATAGCAACTAGTTATTTGTTCAGCTCATCTATTATTTTCTCTGCTTGATCGTCTTCCGCACTGTTGTAAACCAGATACGTGTTTGTCAACTGTCGACCGTAACTTTATCGTTAAGCCTGTAATTTCTGTAACGGAGTTAGAGGCGCATAATACTATCGAAAAAATGTCAAAGCTAAACGACACCTTACGTATTACGATACGTATTACAATTGTCAGAATGAGCCCTGCCAAAAACTGTGCTGTGATATTCATGATATGAATGATTCACGATGATTTTCATATATCATCTATGTAAAGTCTGATGATACTTTATTGCAACTTGCCCACGACGTAAATATCATGCGAACGTTCATGAGACACACTAAATGTATGTAACGTAGTACACGATCAACCTAATTACTGAATATGATTAATTATGTGGATGCGGGGCAATCGCGTTTAATTATCTCCCGATGATCTGCATAATGATTTAGCAAGCTGTTGTTTTCCACCATGTAGCGTGAATAACGATGTTACTATCCAAAACAAATACTTTGCTTGTGAGGGGGAAAATTACTATTAACTATAATTTCGGTGAGTTTATCAAGCAGTTTCTATATCATCAGTTTCACTAAATTGTCAAGTATGTTCCGCCACATTTATGTATATATATGTAAAAGTTATGCATGTTAGTTTATCTGCACCGAAATTATATCAAAAATGCTAAGCACTATTTTCAATACTATTTAGCTATTCCCTTAATGATGTGAGGCCTTTCTACGAAAAGTTCTCTTTTCGAATGAAAAAGCGATAAAGGTTTTTGTCTCTACGGTGTTTATCTACAACTTACGAAGTGTCTGAACTTTGACGAGGTCTGGCAAGAAGCCACTATCTCCCTTCTCGTTGATAGCTTTCACACTGAACACGTAATAAGTCCCGAGCGACAGGCCGGATATGGTGGCCTTGTTTTCACCGGGCGAGATGTCCAGGTAGTAGTAGCGAGCCTCGTAATCCAACGCCTGTCGCCATCGTATTTGATAGGACGTCGGCAAGCCGCCGTCGAAACCGCGCTTCCAAATCAGCGTCACCGAATCGTGTGTGACGTTGTAGACCTCCAGATCGCTCGGCTTATCCGGCGGTGACGTGACGTCCAAAAGTATGTCCTCCGAGGATTGCCCCACTTTATTCTGCGCGCGACACTCATATTTTCCATAGTCCTGCGCCTTCACGTTATGGATAGTCAACACTGTTTCGGAGTAGAGCTCAGAAAGCTAAGGAGTACAAGAAGCGAATATACGTTTTATCGTTTTTATATTAAAAATGTAAATATTTGAAGATCGAAATCACAGAGATTATTGAGAGAAGAAAGGTACTTTGAGCGCGATACAGTCGCGATTCTCTTAGCAAAATTTTAATTAGATATTATTCTTTCGACAACTCGTAAATTTCCAACGGTAAATATCTCCCTTAACTACGTCCGACATGAAAATTTTATCAAAGTAAAATTTGCTTAAAGTTAAACGGGGAATAAGATTTATAGTAACGTAACACAATACAGGAGCTTCGGTCAAACGGTACTCTAAAGGAGATATATCGGTAAAGGAAGTCGTTATTTAAGAGATAAGTACATCTTATAAAGTGACTTACGTCGCTGTGAGTGATACTGTATTTATTCTCGGTTGTGTTCGGCGATAAAGTTTTCCTATTGAAGATCCAACTGAAACGCGGCAATGGAGATCCTCGCGCTTTGCAGTACAAATGGACGCTTATTCCTTTGTTCGCCGCTGCCTTTCGCGTCAACGGGGTGTTCGTCATTTCCGGTTTAACTGCGCATAAAAGTTGAGTGAATTCTTTATTACGCGCTTTCCGATACGTCGCGCGCGAATAGCGCGTACAAACATATTTCGCGATATTTCGTATATATTGCGATTTCCATACCTCGAAATAATTCCTTTCATTAAAATACAATCAAACAGTGAAATTTTTGTGGCAATTACAACTACAACGACACGTTAATAATTCACCAGTTATTTATCAAGCATAATGCATTTATTGCAATTATGAGAATAGCAATATTATTTAATTATTAATAATTCAATAATACTATTTGATAATATTTAATTATTTTTCACTAACTTATCGTTAATTGTTTAGTTTGAAAATATTGAAAATAAATGAATATATTAGTAGTCAATATTTTATCACAAACTCTCTAATAGGCTCTCAACATTTTACTTTGGGTTTATTTATACATTAAACGCTCTTAGTCTTCTTTTTTTTTTTTAAATACGGTTATAACTAATTTCCGCATTAATTAAGCCGGTCACCACTGCTAGAGGATGACAATTAATTCCAGGCGACGTATGGCGATTAAATTACCGCGTGATATAGGATAATTAAATTCTATCGATACTGACGAGTTTTTATCGTACGTTTAAACGTATCTATTTAAAGCTTGACGGGATTATTAAATAATCAAGAAAGAAAAAAATTTGTACGTACAATTAGTAATAAACAGGATAGGATCCGATGTTACATTGCCGATGCCGTTGTTGACTTTGCACAGATACTCGCCGACGTCTTGCTGGCTAGGACGTTCTATGTGAAGGTACGACGTTCGATTTACGAAAGATGTCGAGTAACGTCCTGGTTCCAGATTTGATCCTACTTTTTGCCACGTGACGAATTCGTCGCCGATCGGGCTGCCGTCGATTTCACAGAAAAGTTTCGCCTCGATACCCGGTGGATAAACTATCCCCGACGAGGAAATGCGTTTGATTTTAGCCGGATCTGCGAAGATATTAGGAGTAGAACAATGAATTACGATTTACATTTACAAGAAACAATTTTTTAAAAAAAGAATTTTTTGAATTTTTATTTAATAGGAAAATTATGGAAAATTAGAACAACGAATTAACAAAAAATAAAGAAATTGGATACGCAATAATTATAAATACAAATGGAAAGGGAAGTAATTACTCTAATTATTTGTAAATTTTAAAAGTAATCAATAATTTTTCAAGAGATTAAATAATGCTAATGTAGCCTGAAGTTGATTGTAATGAGATTGAATTGTTATTTGATCGTGAATTAATAATCGCATGATAACGTATACTCACATTGCACGGTCAGATTTAGCTGGTAAAAAGTGGTTCCTTCCTTGTTCAGCGCTTCGCATATGTACGTGCCGGCATCGTGACGATCCAATTTGGTGATATTTAGCGTGGAACCGTGCGCGGTCACTCTCCTATTGCTACTAACTATCGGTAGACCGTCTCTTGTCCACGTATATTCCGTTGTATTAGGGTTGCCCCTCGCCGATACGGAAATCACAAAGGGTTCTCCTTCCAGACCGGTTAATTCGAAAGGGTCTAATGGCGAGAATATCGGTTTGTCTACGGAATAAAGAGAAGTTTAAATGGTATTGTTATGTATCGTATTTAATCGAGCAATATGTTAAAAATATTGTTTTAAATTAAGATATTTTTTATACAATTTTTAAATATAAGCCGTTTTTTTACCGTACTCCGACAATAATGTGTGAAAATAAATAACAAATTATTTCTTGTCTCTTCAATATTTATATTTTTTCAATTTATTACTGCCATAGTATATAATACCGCTGCATTGTTGCAGCACAACGAGATATTTTCACGGTATATGCCGAGAAATTTACACGAACACGATCGCGAATATCCAGAGGGATACCGAGAGACGCTACCGTATATACGCGTTCTGCGGCGAGATTTCCGGGTTGAACGCTCTCGTCGGGCACGATCGCGCGTGCGTGCGTGCATGCTGATCTCCGCGGATTAAATCGTTAAGAGCTATCTACTTAGGTGCATACTCACACAACACGTCCAGCGTCGTAGCGTCGTGGATAGACCTCCCCAATTCGGTGTTCTTGGCCTCGCAGGTGTACACCTCGCCGTTCATGTCTTCGGTTAAGTCGAGCGAGAGCTCAACGAACGATAGGTAGCCGCCGTGTAATCCGGGCTTGGTGCCGTTCCTGGTGCCGGTTACCGGTATCCCGTTCTTCCACCACGACATCTCGGCAGCGGGATTGCTGCTGCTGGATTCGCAGATTATGCGTCCTTCTTGACCGGCGTGGAAGTCCTGGGGTTCGCGGTTAATCTTCACCCTCTCGGGCGGGACTGTGAAAAAAAGCGGACAATCCACGGTTAAAATATCGCTAATTCGACTATAGCGACTTAGATTTGCGTTAAAGAAACGAGAATAATTATAGCATGCTCGATCTTTTTTATATCTCCATCTCTTCTTACTAAAAAAACTTATCACTCGATCAATGAATAGAACCTTGATAAAAATGTATAATTAAGTTTTGAAAATAAATATATAGGATAAATTATGTCTTACAATTGACTTTTAGCACGAGAACTTTGAGCAGGGGTATCTCGGTAGCGGAATTTGTCGCTTCGCATCGCACATGGGCATTGTTGTCAGACGCGTTGACGAGTATCGCTAACTCGCTGGAGACAGCATGATTTCGCTGTCTCACTGTGCCAAGTGAGACCTGCAATATAAAATAATGTGTCAACACAATGATTCATATTGTGACGGATTTTAGAAGCGCGAATTTATGTTAAAATGCCGTAAAAAATTTTAAAAAAGTTTGATCCGAGAAAATGAAGTAAGTTTATAATTCATGGCTTCAAACCGCTTCCAAAATGGATAATTCTTACGAACTATGAGACTTACTTCAATTTTGCTTGAAATACTTTAATTTTTAATAAAAAAAGTTTCAAAGAACGTAATTTTTAATAGCTATAATTTTAAAGCATAAGTTTTATATTCCAAAATTTTTAATTTAAAGCATTATTAAAAATTTAAAGCCGACAAAATTTCAAGCAATGTTAATCTTCGGATGCATAAAATAATTTTCGTATTTGATCAAACAGTATATAAGTACGTCGGAAAAATTCCGGAATTAAGTAATTAATCGTGAAGCTAATGTTATTTCCGGTATTATTATTCTTTTTAACAAATAGTACAAAATAGCTTTGTGTGTGAAGAATAGAATTACGAGCTTTTGCGTTTAGTGCTTTATGCCTTTTAAGTCTGGGCGATAATCCTCCACAATCGTGTCGCTCGATTTCAACGTACCTTGCGGTCGTTCTTGTACCATGTTAACGTGGCCAATGGATTACCCGCCGTGGCGATGCACATGAGCTTTAGCACTGTCCCGGCCACTATTGTCGTGCCCTCTTCGTATCCGGTAACGCTTAGTTTCGAAGGTGGATCTACAACGTCGGACAAAATTAAATATTTTCGATTGTCCTATTATAAATTTTCGATTCTTATCTCAATCATAATATTATTATTAAACTATAGCTATATAAC
Organism: Linepithema humile; assembly: GCF_040581485.1. Classification (NCBI taxonomy): domain Eukaryota; kingdom Metazoa; phylum Arthropoda; class Insecta; order Hymenoptera; family Formicidae; genus Linepithema; species Linepithema humile. Next base: position 4,182,104 of record NC_090128.1, on the reverse strand, counting down.
TATAGTATTGTTTCGCATGTCTCATTGTAGTATAAATGTATTTATATTTTACAGTGTCGGGAGTGCCGTGCGATTTTCATATTCGAATAAGTCGCGAGCAAGGCGCACGCCGCGAATGTGTGGACCGTTGAGAAGAGAAGGAGGCCTAGGAGGCATCGGGCGACAGTAGAATAACAATAGGGTAAGTAATTTATCACCTGTATAATTCTGCATAATAAATTTTTTTCATTACTTTAATATTAGTTAAACATTCGATAAAGGGTTTATCATAATTTGTAAGGAGATTATTTGTTGAATCCGGTTATATCGCTGGACACGAGTGGCATTCGTTACAGTCACGGATTGCCGGGCGGTATTATTGATTGCAGACCAACTAATTGTTTAGTATATTCAGATAGCGAGTAATTTTAATGCATGTAATTACAAGCTGAAAACGCAGTTGATTATTCAAGGATTATTTATTTACGGCGGAAATTAATGTCGGTCGATTACGGTTGTGTTATTGCGCGAATGTATCATGCGCGCTACATGACGTTATGTCGAATATGTTTAATGAATTCCGACCATCGGATTCGTGGGAGCGTATTGCGTATGCACGTTTCGGGACCCCGGATAACGGCGGTGCGGTCGATTAATTTGTCATCGCATGCCGCGAAGATGTCAGCGGCAACGGCCATCGGCATTATCGTTTACCCAATTTCCTCCGAACGCGTTACAAAATGATCGTTGAGGAAGCGAACGACGGAATCCATAATTTTGCCAGCACACTGTATACTTAGGGAAAATATCCGCGCGTTATAAGACGTTCCATCTTGGAGAGTACTCGTTATTTTTTTAAAACCGTATCTAAGGCAATTTCGCTCTAACATGCTGCGTCAAAACCGTGTATTATCCGGCAGAAATGGCAAGAAATAAATAGCGCCTATGTCATGAATAGAAGATAGAGAGAGAGAAAAAAATCTTTCTATTTAATAATGTTATTTTAGATTTGCATTTTAATTATTCTACATATTTTATGTGTTTTCACGTTAAAATATGAAATGGAATATTTTTTTTTTCACCGAAAACCCCCATGGGGGTTTAATTACTTCCGCAAATAAAGCCCCAGGGGTGTAAATAGTTAATCAAACTTTGTTTTCCGGTTAATTTCAGTAAAGTTCATCACGGTTTGGTCGTCAGCGTCGTCGGGGATTTCTATAATACACAGTCGAGAAATTTAATATCGCAAATTGACGATCGAAAAGTCTTTCCGTGAAATATCTCACGGCAGTTCCGGGACACCCGGTACCGGTTCTTTGACGCGGGGCGGAAATTAGGTTTTCGCCGCGGGCGGGAGAGCATGGAGCCTCGTTACGACTGCGATGTGCCCGCATAGTGCACTTGTAGCGAGTGACTAGCGAAATTGTACGATAGAGAGAAGAGGGACGCTCACATATCACGTTGATGGTGTGCGTGCCGACCACGTTCTCCGTGAGCTTGGCGTTGGAAGCGTGGCAGATGACGACGATGCTACGGCTCTTGCGATTAATGCTGAACGTCACGTTCGAGGTGGTGATCCAGCCGCCGTTCGGTGCTGGCTCCGTCTTCGAGCTGTTACTCTCGAAATTATGCCCGTCCACCGTCCACTTTATGTCCGCGGGCGGATTTGAGTTCTCCGTCATGCAGGTAATGTGCACCTGGTCGTCCGCCTTCGCCTCCGTCGGGCCGGTAATGGTGACTCCAGCAGGCGCAACTACGCATCATAAACAGCTCGAATTAATTCACTCAAAGATTCAAAAAACGTGGAAATAACAAATAGATGGGTTCAATAACTGATCCGCAGGTTTTTCTCGAATCTAGCTAAATCTAAATGTTTCATAAATAAAAATTAGCATATCGATGTAGCATAGCATACAATTGTTGAATTTTTACCTTTATATTAATATTTTATTAATATTTTACGGAAGGAATTTCTGCGGAAAACCAGTGTATTACTTTTGAGAAACCAATATCTTTCGCTGCCGTAAATTTTTATTTTTTTATATCGACCATAAAAATATACATTAAATAAAGTTCGCCGACAGGCTGCCAATAACTACAATAGTGTCGACAACCGTAATCTTTTATTTTAAGTGTGCGGTAAGCCAGCCTCGGTATTTTGTCCATATATCATGCGAACATAAAGTTAGCAAAATTTCAATTTAGGTAACACGAACGTAGCCTCGGTGAAAATAGGAAGCAGAATTATTTATGCCGCTGTTCCGTCGGCAAGAGATCGTCCATACGCTATGCAACCTTAGTTGTGCAATACTATGCCTTGCGGTAAAGTAATGGTAAATGCCACAGACAGGCTCCAGACGACATTAATATTCTAACACCTTAAATACATTTCAAGTATCGCTCGCGAGAAATATGCATTCTCCGTAAAGTTTAAAAACAATTTAAAAGCATGATACCTGCAGAGTGACACATTCATATTTTTCTCTATTCTTTTTCAGTCTTTATTTCCTGAGCATATTTATATAGACTCGCATTAATTAAATAATTTATTAAATTAGTACAACAAATAAGAAAAATCTAAAAATATCAAATGCAACAGGAAAAAAATTAAATCGAGGTATTTCGGTGAGTAATTAGTTTTTGTTAAGGAATAATTATATAATTTACAATACTGCATAAAAGAGACAAGTAACACACTCGCAACGCTAAGTGCATTAAACTCAAATTTCTCATGTTATTTTACGTGAATTAATGTATTATATATGCAGGAGACAATAATATATTCTATAATTATGTGAAAGATGTAAGCGCGCGGGACGCGTGAAGGATGGATGAAGACGGAGAATTTCTCAGAGCGTTTCTCGAAATGCAATTTGCAACGTTTTACCGCTACCTCACCGCGCGCAATTATCGGACGCGCGCGAGCGCACACTTACAAAGCACAGTGAGATCGACGTGCACTTTCATGGGCTGCACGCTCATGACGTTGGAGACCTCGCATCTGTAGCGGGCCTTCTCGTCCTCCGCGCGGGCTATGAACGAGAGCACGTTCTCGCTGAAGGTGTTCTCCCGGCGAGTGAACGACGAGATCCTTTCGCCGTTCCTGTACCAGATGATATCGGCCGGCGGATTTCCGCCGCGTGATCGGCAGGAGAGCTCCACATTCTGACCGCGTTGCACGGTCTCGCCCTCGGTGTAGCCTTCGATGTACGGTTGACCAGGTGGATCTGCGAGGCAAAACATCGGCGCCATTATATCGAAGCTTCGCGATAACGAAATTTATTTGAAAGCATTAATAATATAATGCGGCACTGGCCTTAAGGTTTCTAACAAAATTAATATGTTGAATAAATGAGTTACAAGGCTAGCGCTAGGTTTTAAGCATTTTTTTTTTCGCTTCATTGTTCGTTGACGCAAAGAAAAACAGAAGAGTGTTTATTAAAACCTAGCATTAATCTTGTAGTCTACTTATTCTACATTTTATTTGAAAGCGTATTTGAATAATAGGCATTGAAAGTCGTCCTCAATTCGAATAGCTCAAAGAGCAGACAAGATTTGGAAAGAATCTTTTTTAGAAACATGTAAAATTGTATCTCGCACATTCTAATTCCGCGTCAGCTAAATTCCTACTAATTCAGAGGACTATATATTATCTTGTACAATGAATGATATAATGGGTAGTTTTATTACGTTAATTTTCTAACTAGACTCAAGCGCGAGAAAAGTAACAAGCAATTTTGTAATCAGCACGATATACTCGCGCGCCGTATATTTTAAAATTTAAATTAAAGCTGCTTTTTAGTCGACCCTAATTGTATTATTCTACTTCAAAATGTGTTCTCATTCGTATACAAATGGGACCCGCATTAGCTTCCCTCGTAGGCATAAATAACATATTACGAAATTAAAAGGAAACTCCGCTCGTTTTCTTGACCGTCTAGACCCATGTTCGGTAGCATGGGCTCGATGGACTAATGGGAGACTAATTAAGGATTAATGTCGACTCGTTTTCGGTAATTTCGGTAGGCGCGGTACGCGCTACGAACTGTAATTTTGTATAACTCTCACTTCGGTTTTTTTCTCACGACGTTGGTCGTGCCGGCACGCTACAACGTAAACGGTCACGCAAGCCGTTTTTGCGGCATATGTACATCAGGTCGCACTTACAGAAAACGGAGAGTCTAATGGTAGCCCGCATGGGCCTGTCTATGGGTATTGCCTCGTGGCTAGCCTCGCAGGTGTAATCCATCCCATTATCGTCCGCCGTAGGCACGATGGTAATGGAACCATGAGTGTCGTACTTGAGCAATTCCCTGGACGTCTCTCCGGGCTTCGCATCCTTGTCTGCAACATTGTACGCGCGCAAGCGCGAAATAAATATTATACGAAATGCAAATTGAAAAGTGGCATCTGCTGTTACTTTATAGCCGTGAAATTAGCGGTTTTCTTTTAAGAAATCTGATCAACTTGCTTCTTAGGTGATTATTTAAAATTAGTTAGATTCAATCTTGACCTCGATACATGTTATCAGTGATTAGAATAGCTCCGATATATTCTGATTAATTTGAAATATACGAAATTATTTTTAGAATAATAAATCCTATTTATTATGACGGATAATATTTTATTCAGTTATAGTTGTAAAACTATAATACTGTTTCGAATATCATTGTAATGTAAATGTATTGTATATTTATATTACGCGACTGTTTCGTACAATTGCGAACTTGCAGCAAGATCATGTGCCAGCATTGCATACTATTGTGATTAGCGCTTTGCAAACTATAAAGCGAATATTCTGTGCGTTGCGTATGAACTCGTGTGCGTTTGCAAGCGCACATTATTAAGCGCTTGCAAACGCACACAATACGATATTTCGTATCTATTTAATTAATTTCAGATCCAAGTAATAAAATTTTATTTATTATTACAAATATTAATATTATAATTAAATTATGTTATAACTCTTTTCGAATATTAATATATAAAATATTTTTATGTTTTACAGATAAACTTTGTGCGTATTCGGTGTTATAAAACGTATTCGTTCCGTCGTATAATAAAACGTGCGTCGGGAGTGCCGTTAATGCCGAGGGTGTCATGGTAGTTTTCGCGCGAGTACGAAACACGTATTCTGGCGAATCATATAGACGAACGCACCATAAATATTGAACGCATGATAAATATTGGGACACGATCGAACCTCTTTCGGCTTCAGGTTTTCCTCTCGACTTTGGGCTCGGCTCGGAGGAGGAAAGGATCAGCTTTATCATGGGATCCCGATAAAACCGTGGATCCCTTCAGTGTCAGACGTGTCAACATATATCATGCCGGAAAGCATGGGGTTGCTTAATTGCAACTATGAAACATGATTTGCGGCATAGAAGTCAGCCCAGCGACTTCGTCAGTTCCATTTGTTAGACATTGAAATGCTGCTGGGATACCACACGCTATCCAGTTGACTCCATGACTAATCGCCCCTTACTTTCTTCGAGCTTATGCTTTCAGCTTTGAGATAATCGTGCCCCAATTGGTAAAAGCGATCGTCTGAAACGTGGGCGGGATTCGAGCGTCACGTCGCATCTTGGACAATTTGATTCGCTTGCGACGTCGGGAGTGCCGTTTGAAGTGAGTCGCGCGATTTTCGTATTCGGGTACGTGCGCGAGCAAGGCGTGCGCCGCGAAAACGTGTGTGAGTGTCTCGAAGGACTGCTGAAAGGAAAAGGAGGCCTAGGACACACCTCGGGCGACAGTAGAGCAGCGATGCGGTAAGTGATTTATCTAAAAAATGCGAAATAGCAAACAAATATCGGCCGCTTACTTTTATAATTCTTTTTCGATTATTTTTATTTGTCGTATACGATAAATAAATAAGTGCGCGATATATCGCGCATTTATGGCTGAAGTATTCGTATTTATGGAAAAATTAACTTGAACACACGATTTGGATTTTTGATTGAAACCTGAAGAGATTTTAATCGTTCATAATTTGTATATGAAAGTGTACAAGGTGTTCGAATTAATTGAGACTCGCCAAGGAAGTTGAATTATTCATAGGCGGCGCATAGAAAGTACACAATTTACATTAAAGTCAAACGCGACATTATAAGGTGATACGTGCGTTCGCGGCGCACTCCTTTTTATATTTGAGCTAAAAGCTCCGGACAAGCTTTTATACGCGAAAGCGCGACTCGTTTTACGCGTCGCGGTCCACGCGGTGACGGTTTCACACAATTTTCGGAAACGTGTCGGATACAAATGCTCTCGGCTATCAAAGATGACGTGGTTTGACGGCATGCATCCGGAGAAAGATTGCTGTTGGAATGACGAGCGAGATGCGAACATCGTAATAAAGAAAACGACGACGCACTGTTTTTTGCGGCACTCGTATTTTGCTGCGAAAGCGCAAATAACATTAGCACGAGTCATCAAATAGATTTATGGCGAGCATTAAAATGATTAAGGTATTTATCGTTTCCACTTCTTGTGGATAAAATCAAAGTCAAATATAACGTTATACAATGTTAGATAAAATATTGTAATACTAAATAATCCAATTTTTATTCCACAAGTGAACAAAAAAACTTTTATATATCATACCTAGACACCAAGATAAGTTCATAGATAAATCCATAATAACGTATAAAAGTGATGTCCATTAGATTCATAATGAGATTTAAATATTATTTCTCGTTTTGAAAACGTATCGTAAAATGCAATAAAATTGACGTCTACGTTGAACGTCAGGATGGGAAGGGATAATATTAAAATATGTAATATAGAATAACATTGAAATACTCATTTCATCTTTAATCAAATTATCCGCTAAATGTAGAGCAAATTTATTTTAAATACCTACAAATTCACACACATTACATCGTCTGTTTATGTGCATATTCTCCGATAATGAATTCATGTTTCGCGATAACCGCGAAAATGAAGGCTTTTTCTTTCCGCATAGTCGACGTGCGATAAGCATATAAGGTGTCCATAAAATACACGGTTAAATTTTAAAAATGTATCAAGGATAGTCAAATCTAATTAAACGATATTTGTTTTATTCTTTTTTCCGCACAGTCTGTACTTTTGTAATATAGATAACTAGAATTCATTGAATCCACTTTAACATTTTTATAATACACAAATAACATCTTTTAAAAATTTAATACGAAAATATTTAGTATTCTCCTTCTTCTGGATATTAATTAATATTATATCAACGACGAGAAATAGTAGCTTTTGCATTCATGGAACATTCATTCCTTCGTTCCTGCTTACCAGATAAGAATTAATAAAACATCTTTATGCAACGTGTTTCGCAGGAACTTCCCTTATCTACTCGACTTTCACAAGGCTTCCACATTGTAGAAATTTGATTATGTTTGTTTTATGAACATCCTACGCGTTGCGCGTCGCGACACGGGCCTCTTTTAATTTCAGTCCCGCTATTTATCGACGTCCTTATCGGGGTGTAGTATTTAGTTTTGCGCCGGGTGATGATAAAACGGCGAGTCGGCCAATGCAATCGTTTGATGTCTCGTCGAGCTGTCTCCGGCCGAAATGTAAAAACGCAAGCGGCGGCGCGAGCGAGAGACAGGAACGTCAATTTCGGTAGTTGGAGCGCGGCCAGAGTTGTGTGTCATGGGATCGATCGAAGATGCTCTTGGCAACTGGAAGCGGCGCTGGAGAGAGAGAGAGAGAGAGGGAGGCGTCTCGACGCCATCCCAATCTTTTTCCCACTTCCACGCGCGCGTCGCGGTAAGCTCCCGAACAGCTTCCGACGAAATTCAAGATTACTTACTCGCCTCTCAGCATCGTGCGCGCGCGCGCGTCAGACAGACTGTACCGTTCCGATATTATATCCTGCTTATTACGCTTATCACAAGTTTAATTAAGTCAGAGAACAAAGGAACAAATATATAACATATTTAACGGTAGCTACTTAAACATGCGATGGAATAGAATGCAAGATGCCGCCTTCCTTTGAAGAAATTTAAAATGTTGTTTCGCGGAAAAGTTTTTTCGTGCGATCGAAATCTAATTACGGTTTAATTAGACGAGATAATGTTATCAGATGAGAAGTGTGCCGTATACACGTACCGTGCGGTGCTCATTTAATCCTTGTCACGTAATAGCCATGATATATTCATTCGCGCGCGGGATTATCGTAATCGAATATCAACGTGCGTAACAGGATAGCGTAGCTACTTACCACCCTCGATAGAGATTGCGTTGGTGGTGGTGTCACCGCCCTTGATCTGCACGTTTCCACGATACCAAATGATCGAGGCGGCCGGTTTGGCCGATCTGACGATGCATTCCAAGCGCCGTGATTCGCCCACCTTCACCTCGATTTCCCTATTGTTTGGGTGACTGCTGATTTCCACCTTTCGCGGAGGCGCTGAAAGCGGAAAATGTCACGAAACATTATACTGGCATTTTTAATTAAAACAATTTTTATTCATAAAGAAGCGTAAAACGTTGAAACGCAAGTCAAACAAGAAGGAACAAACATGTATTATAATATTTTCAACCGTGGTTTGAGTATCAAATTGTTTGCTTTGAATATCATATTAATGCGACAGAAGAGCGGAAGTCTGAAGTCTCTTTTCCGAAGAAATTTTAAACACTTCTTTTTCAATAAAATTTTTTGTGGAATCGAAAAATAATTTATAAAGATCAAGATAACATTATTTTAATTAGTTCTTTTTTATTATAGAAGTATAATAATTTCAAAGTATAAAATGGATTTTTTAGCTCGATATATAACAGAGCATTTGGAATTTATATTGGGTATTACATATGCTAATATTCTAATTTGCAGTCGATTCTCCTTTAATGAAACGGAAGCGAAGTCGTAGAGTCGTCGTTTCTTATAATCTTTCAATATTCGATATTAAATATCGCAGTAAATGAATTTAAATTAAGACTCTATTTAAGTTCACTGAAAGTTAATTAAGGAATAAGATCCTTTTACTACTACATGCCTTGAATCTTGTTTCGCGGAAAAGTACATTTTCGCTCACGTGAAAATTGCACTTCGACATTTTTCATATACATGCGTTCTGAACTTTTAAATTATCTAATTCTAGATTAAAATTTTTTGCTATTGCTGCTTGACCTCAGCGCGCAGTAATCACGTCATTAGTTATGCGCGGTTGTATTGGATTAAGTATGCTGTAGGAAGCGATTCTAAACGAATCCATATATGCGCTGTGCACCGTTAAATCGCTTCGAACAAATCGCGCATATCGTATACATAGATTTTCGGACAGTGGGTGATAAACGACGCAATCTGCTGATTTCGGACGATCCGCGTGCGCTCTTGTTTTATAGTGCCCGGTTTTCGTGCGCCAATCTCTCTTCACATCCGCGAGTTAATTTAATGTCAGAATAGCGTGCGCGCGATTTATTGCCGGATTCTATTAAGCGCATATAGAAAATCGTGCCCGTTCGTCAGCGCAATAATTATATACGGGGTGTGGCTCTGTACGTAAATGCGTAATCGCATTTAATCTGATCGAATTGCTTCCACTTACGCTCAATGAAGAACGTGACTATCAGAAAATGCATATAGATTCAGTGAGACGAAAAGATTATGAACGATAATAACGTCATAAAAAAGATGTACGGCAATAAAGCTTTGATTTAAATTGTGACTAAAGATAGACGTAAAATATTAAAAGAAAGACATATGTTTATTGTTTTCTTTTCATGTATAAAGCAAACGTTTTGATATACCGTACGTGTTATATAATTTTCGAATAAAAATCAGCAAGTGTTGCGAGTTTGTTTGAATTGTGATTACATAAGGTTTGATGGAGTGAGCTTGGAAAAGTTGATGGAAAGCGAAAGAATTCATGCGACTGTCACACGATGGATCTACTGATTTGAATTTACTGATTTACTCTATTGACCCGTATTTTTGCCGACAATATATCTTTTTCTCGATTTATTATGAATCTATTACAAAATTGGAAAGCTGCTACTGAAGTATTATCGAGGGCTACTTGTGTATCTATTCAGTTATTCACATTCGATCGATCGACAATGTATCAATTCGCTATTGACACAGCTGAATACAATGTGTACTTCGTACAACATACATCAGATAAATAAAATCTGCATTACGTACCAGCCGCTATTTCAATAGAACTTCATATTTTCTGTTAATAACATTTTATTCGGCGCCGTGCACATAATATCACGTTCACGTTCTCCAAAAACACGCACAATAATTTTCTAATTTTTTAAGATATCATACATACGTTTTCAAAATACTCTACGCATTATATATATTCGCAGTAATTATAAACGTCTAACGAGTAAAAAATTGACGATAATTTAATTGCTGGAAATTAGCAAGAATTTTTAATTCCCGGAAAATTGGCGTAAATCTCATCGGTAGGAGTTGACAGAAGTTTAATTGGTAAAAATCGACGAACAGAACAGGATCAGTATTAAACGTACTGTTTTGTTCGCCCGTTCCTTTCCGGCACGAAGAATTTCGCGCGTGTTTTTGCAAGACGACAAGAATGTTGTTTGCTCTCTTTCTGAAAAATTTGTTCGAATAATGCGGTCGTTTGTATAAAGGAAGAGAAGACCGTCGATCGAAGGCCAAACACATTTACGCGCGAGCAGTTCCATTTTTACGGCACGCTTCGCGTAAGAGACACTTTACGCAACCGAATGACAGCGACGACGAGAGGAAAAGGGCGCTTATGCTGGTTATTCAGCCGCACTACTGTCTGCCTTTTCGAGTTTATATTGGCAGTCGCTCGGAAATCCTCCTGGGGATGCACGCGCCGAGGAGGAGCTACCACCACGCTATCCGGAAGCTACTTCGTCACCGCGGACCCCTGATACACAGCGCGCTGGCCGACGCATCGCCGATCGGCGATGCGCGCCCCGGTCGGGACCCATTACCGCTCCGAGATAAATTTTCCCACTTCGATATCCCCGCCGGGCGCATTCGACGGGGTCGCGTACGTCTTCGGACGCGGAGAGTGTGTTCCGCAACGATGCACCGGCGCCGATATAAAGCGCGCGGTGGATGCACCCGCAGAGACAAATGCAGTAGGTAATGGTCGTTACGCGTGCGTTTCCTGACGGCGGTAACTGCGAACATTGTCACGGTAGTTGTCTCTTTCTCTCTCTCTCTCTCTCTCTCTCTCTCTCTCTCTCTCTCTCTCTCTCTCTCTCCATACCTTATTGTTTGCTGGGAGAAATTGCTTTCGATACTGCTTTCGACACTTAAACGCACCGTGTATTGTGTCTCACATGTTTTCCGTACATGAACCTCGATGCTTTCTCAGGAACGCTCATAATTTCACCGCTGACAATAAGGATTATTGATTTATCGATGCTCAGTGAGAATAAAATAACAAAAAGTAGGTCATTATTTTTATCTAACATTTTGTGTTATATAAAATATATACATATGCGATTATCTTTTAAAATATCTATGCGAGAAATCAGATTTTGCTTAATATAAAAGTGTACATAAGAAATTCTTAATATAAAAAGTAAATAACTGTTAGATTACTTCAATTTTTCAAAAATGTCTTAATTTTATTTTTATTTATTTATATCTATTGCATTTTTTTCTGAATATACAATTTATAAAAAAAATCAATGTATCTCAAAAGAAAATCTTTTAATGAGAAGATAAAGAAATGATCACAGTAATAACAATCATTTATTTATGAATATCTGTGTTTTAAATGTTACACGATAATATTTTGTCAAGCTAAATGTCACGGACTTATTGTTAGAATTATTTTCTCGGAGTATGTCGAATATTTTGATAAACAGTCTATTTATATCTTCTATTTTTATTTACATTTTTTAATTCTTTCTGCAAGAGAAATATTTTTCACTTATATATATGTATTCTATAATTGTCTTTTCAGCGACAAAATTCTATGATAAACTTCGCGTCGTCGAGTTTATGGGCAGTTTTTAATTTTTCAATGTTGCGTATCTTGTAATTAAGATTATCCTATAATTGTTAGAACCCTGATTGGAATAGGAGAGAAGCAATTACTGTTGATATGCGGAATAAGATTCTATTATCCATAATAGGAAGAGCCGAATTAAATTCAAATTACAGTGTTGGCGAGAACGCGGTAGTTAATACCTTGCTCTTAATACCCTTCTTTATTTTCGATATAAACCGGTCTAGGAAAATCTGCATCGCTAATGCAGCGTAAACGCTAATTTTTACCAAGATTTCGTCATTTTCTGATAAAAACACTACAAATATTTACTTTTAATTGAAGTTTATGGCGTAAAGCGAGAGATACTTATCGATAAGTATCAGCTGACAATTATTGACATCAATACGGTAATTGCAAATCGTTTATGTCACCGTCGGCGCGAACCGCGAATCATCTTTGAAACGGCCGTCTATATTGGCGTTCCAGAAATTCTTGCCTCATGTCATAAGTGATCTTTTATAGATTCGGTTCTTATATCGGACGTTAGAAAAGCGCTGCACGTTAAAATATGCAATTAAGCGTATCTTACGAATTACGATCAAAATATATAGCACAGGGACATAAATCTGTAATCTTTTTAACGTAAAAATTTAGCGTAAAAATAGAACTTGAACTCTTATGCAAAACCACTTTGATATAAACAACGTATGTGTAACTGTGTGTATCGCATCGACAACAATATATATTATATTTAATTTAAGCTGCGCGCAAACGTAATGTCGAATACGATGTTACCAGCAGCCGCAGCTGATAAAATTGTATTGTCAGTTTTTTCTATTCTGCGACGATTTGCCGGATATTTCCGTTATAAAATTGAGAATATAAAACTACACTGCAACAAATCGGATACAACAAAAAGCGGGGCTTAACAAAATATTTAAACATATTTTACATAATGATCGTCGGACATAGATTTTCGAAATAATATTTAATTCAAGATTCAAGATTCACGTTAAGGATTTAAGCGCTGAAACAAATACAAAATTTTTTCATTTTTCAATACTACTGTTGCCGCACGGAACAAATATTCTAGAACATTTTAAACATTTTAAATAAATTTATAGAGGGAGAATTATCCCGCAATACTTTTCCGCTTCCACTTCAATTCGTCTGAATCGCTTAAAGTGATGTATAAAATAGCAATCGAGGACAATGCGCAGAATAAAGATGCCAAATGGGGTTGCGAAGCAGAGAGACAAATGGGGACTTCGTCTCCCGATAACATCGTCGTTACAAGACGCAGGGGCCCGGAAAGACGGCGTCAATTATTCGCTAAATGCTTATTTAGGCGCCGTTGCCGGTCCCTCCATTTCATTCGCGTTTCTCTCATCCGGTTTTCCTGCAGGACAGCGACATCCGTCTCGGTTCTTATCGCCTCCTGGGAGAAGCGGCAGTTGCGCGTACCCGCGCGAAGAAGAAGCGCGAAAGTCGAAGGATTGTTCTAATTACACGAGTGCGGTGAGGGGGAGGGGGGAGGGGGAGGCAAAAGGACGGCTTATACAGTCGGGAATATTTCACGGGATCCCTCGAGCGAGTATCTCGACCGGAGTCGAGGAATTTATCCTCGCCTTTATGCATGAACGCGCCCCTTTCCTCGTAAGTGGATTCGACTGGGATTTATAGGCTAATGATCGTTACAGCTTCCGATTGCGCGCGTTTGCGCCCGTAATCGTTCTGCCCGGCCGGGTCGGTCGATCCTTCGGAGCGCGCGGTACATCCAGAGATTACTCGGAAAGTTCCTAATCTCGACAGGCCAACGTTCGCTTTCGCTATACACTGCGAATCACGGATATGCCGAATCGTGCGCATTTCTGCGGACATAAGCGTATGCGAGCGCGAATTTTTGTGTGATAAAATTATTAATTAAATATTAATGATTATTTCTGGATAAAAAAATATATTCCGCTCTCGTAACCAGAGATTTATAGATTTTTATAGATTATTAAATTAGTATATTAATGATAAACCGTTATTTTCTGTCAAGGAGATACAATTCCGGTGCATATTTTATTTTTTGCTTTATAAAACATGTAAATGATGAAGTTTTATGCGTAAAATCGCGTGTAAAAATTTTAACGAACAAAATTAAATCTGCGCTGAGAGAAATTTGATCGGAGGGTAATAAAGACATTCGATCGGGAATCTCTATCTGCTTGGGAAAGAAATACACGTATCGTGGAAGCTTGTGTGGACTCGTTTCGATCTTATGCGGAAGTGTCGCGTTACAATTTATACGTGGTGCTTCGTTTTACAGCCATTAGTTCGAGTTAATAGGCACTGTGCTCACGCCGTTGCAACGTACGCTTATTCCCCTCGACTAATCGATAATCGATGACGCGATGTGTATATTAGCGCTGCCCAGCGCGGATGCAATCTGTCTTTCGATCGTTATTTAATGCTTCTTCGATGAAGTGGATAGTAGTGGATCCATCTTTTAATTAAAAAAATAAAAGCAGCGAATCCGTGTCTTGTAATTATTCTATTAATCTATGTTTTTCAGATATTTATATATGTACATTGCGTACGTTGCATGACACTTTTATTTTTATTACAGGAAACCTGGAACCGAACGGACGGAAGAACGAACGAGCTGTATTGGGTGAGTGAAATATTCTATTTTCATTAAATATTAATGCCAATTAAGATTAATGGAAATGTTCCTACTAATATCGTAATATTTCCGAACAAAGCTTAGTAAAGCTGATTGCACGAATAATCGAATGAAGACAATATATTCTGGTATCATTATTTATAACGTGAGTGTTTTCCCCCAATTTTTACATATATAATTAAACTAATAAAATATCCATAATGCAACACGTGTATCGCGTTATTTTTCCGCTGTGACAATTCGCGCAAATTTTTATAGAATGCTCGTACGAACGGACAAATGCACATTAAATATAGAAATTTTACGTCCATAAAACTGCGTTTATAAAATTTCCGAGAAATTCAAATGAAAAACGGTAACAATGCAAACTGGCTATATTTGCTCACGGCGTACATACCGCAGTAAGTAGCGCTCAAAAGGCGGAAAGTCTGAAAAAGTCTAAAGTTTCGCGGAAGAAAATCTCATGCCACGACCATTATCTGCTTCGCTTGTTTTCATGCAAGTCGCGGAAATAGGGACTGGTACATCTGCCGCGGCACAATATGAGCGTCATACATTTTTATATCACGCAAGATACATGAGCCCTGCGCGCCAGTATATATGCGCCGCTTTGTTTTTCCTTTATTAAAATAAACAGTTGTCTGTAAACTCAAATACGACATAATATTCTCTGTTCGTAAATTAAATTAAAAAATATGCTTTTTAATTTCCAAATAATTATTAAAATTTCTTCATTACATTTTCCACAATTTTTAGCGTAAGTTAACGAAGCTTCAAATCTTGCCTGCACATTTCTGAATTTTATATTCGTACTATATTGTCTAACTCTTTTGCATTCTATTTTTTTATAATTTCCATCACACGTCGAGAAAGCATCGCCGTCGAGAAAAGACAAGCAACGAGTTTTCATTATACGAAGTCAATTTGAATAGATCTCCTTGTAAGCGAGTCTTTACTTACCGTGTGCTCCGCGCGGTGCTCGCGTGCGCCTACAGAAGCATCGCCGTTTGTTTCTCGATAAATCGCGCCCGCACTTAACAGCAATTGGATTCTAAGTCGCATGGATGCGGGCAACCTGATAGACCGATAAAGCTCTCTATCCTTTTTACGCGAAATCGAACGGGTGGCGGCGGGTTTATCGGCCCCCAGTGGCCGCGCTGAAGAACGACGAGTCCTTTCGACGTCTTTCTTCCTTTTTTTTCCGTTCCCCCTTCTTTCAAGAGGAAAGCGCGGTTTAGCTCGTCATGAAATTCTCGTGGGAAGCTGCTATTTAATTTAATGCCACGGTGGCCCGCTCTTTCCTTGGATCTTTGTGAATCGGGAAAACGGAGGAAAACAGGGGGGAAAAAGGTGTTTGACGTGAACAAACGATGGGCACACTTCCGATCAACTGCTAATCCATGAACTGCCTCGTAACGAACGTAATTAGGGAAGCGTGAACAGCAAATGTTTGCCAAATAAAAGTAACACAGAGTTTTAAATAGCGCACACCGAACGAATTTCAGTCACGAACTACTGCGTGCTGCGAAATTTTGTTGAGAGTGCGTTATCTGCATTATCGAATATCAGTGGAATCAGGAGGAGGAAACGATTTGCGCGCAAGATTTCTATAACATATTGACGAAAGACGAATCAAAGTAATTTAATCTGCTGTTTCCCTCCCGCGTCCTCTTTTTTACGAGAAATATGTAGCAAGCCGGTTTTTATACTTTTAATGAATTTCGATTTTCATTCCGTACAGAGCTTGTAATGGAGTCGCAGAAAATTAAAAATACGTTATGAATATTTCATTGGCTAATTGTGATAGCACGAATATCACATAAAGCGTATAGGCGAACAACATTAGAGCTCTGAAATTTTACAGTAAATATAAAAAATTGTATTACAACATTTTCCTTTGTAATATTTTGTTACGTTATATTCATTTATTCATTACATATATAAATATAAAAGTCCTTTTATGATTAAAAGTCCCAGTATAATGGTGGTTTAACCCACATTTTTAAAAAAGATGAAAAAAATTAATCTAAATTTATTTCTCCGGAATTAAACATCAAATTAAAAAAAAATTTGTTTACTGTAAAAAGTTTTGATACACAGCGTTTCAGTTTTTTTGCAATTTTGGATAATTTTGCAATTGTTAAGCATAGCATGTTTTAATGTTATATATTATAACATTGTGAAAGTAACAAATCATTTGTTAATAATTTTATAATATTAATTTCATCGATTTTATAATAAATTTATCGTTGACAAGTACTTCAACGCCGTATTCTTTTAGATCTGCTTTACTTGTATCTGCAAAATTGGAGATATTGACAATACACTCGTGCGACCGTGATCATTTGTGTCATATCGAGTTTACGACGTGAAAAGCCGAATAGTTATGCGACAGGAGTCCCGCAGCGTCCCATAGCTCCGGAAATGAACTTATCTGCCTTTGAAGATGCTGTCACATTATGCGACATCCGCTGTCCTTTCGCCGGACGCAAAGGAATTGAATCTGGTTTTTGGACCCGCGCGCCGCAGTCCGATCCGCGCGCGATCTCAAAACATCCATTTTACATTTTCCGGAGCAGCGGGCTGGAAGGACACCGCCAATATGCCCGGAACTGGGTCGATGGATGGATCGCAGTCACGTCGGTGAACAAGGACGGCGCGAAGAGGAAGGGATACGGCGGCGAGAACGAAGTGTAGACGCGAGAGGGGGATGAGGGGGGTCGGTCAGACCGGGGTTGATGGTCGATTGTAAATTCGCGCGTTGGTTCGTCATGGCGTGTTGTATCATTCATCCTCCGGTATATGCGTTGCAGCGGACGACGACAACACGTAAAGAGAGAACAAGAGAGAGAGAGAGAGAGGGAAAGAGGGGACTGCGAGGGCAGATGGCGGGTGGAACCCAGGGTTTAGTGATAATTGAATGAGCCGGCGTTGTATCACTGCGGGATTTCGTGCGGCATCGACCCTGCCATGCCCTGCCCCACCTTGCTACGCCATGCACCGGCATTCGCAGACCTGTGCGCGCGCGTGATACTGTTGACCCGCGTCCGGCAAAAATGCGGCGAGCCTCGAGGATGGTCGGCATCAACGTTGATTAACGCCGTGCTTAACCTTCCCCGTTATGCGTGTAGGTTGTTCGGCCGATCCACTTTGTTTCCCCGTGCGCGAAATGTGTATTGAAAAAGAAGATATGCCTAGCGATTTGCGAGAAGAGCGGGTAATCCATTTTGCGCGAAATCTCGCCCGCGACGAATAAAACCCATTAACTTGCCGCTTAAATTATCGTCGCGAATCTCCGAAAGGAAATTCGGATTCGAATAAAAGTTTTGGGGAAGTGAGTCCTAAAGTGTACGGTTTACGTTGCGCTTTATAACAAATGTAATTTATTTTACTGCAAATTGAATTGTTTAGTCTCACGTGGGCATGTTTCACTCGCACTTATCGTTATTCCTATTGCCGTGGATCGTGTTTTATTGGTCTTAAGGGGGAGACCGTTTCAAATTATAGCGTTACGCGACTCGCAATAACCGCTTCTACGATCCAACATTAAAATGACATTTTCGTGATACATGGCGTATCGTAATATCGACTATGCTGTATGTGTACTTATTACTTTTTCAAAAGTTAGAAACTCTGCCCTAGAATGATGAGACAACCGGCATATCTTTGAAAAATTCCATTTTCAAAGCCAAAACTATGCTGAGGCTTTGGAACTTCTCCGGATGCTTTGACGAATTCAAGGAAGAACGGCGTTTCTAACCTACTTACGAGCTCTCGGATTTTACGTTCCTATCACAAAGTTGAAGAATGTCGTTTAGCGTTTGACTTTCGTCTTAGTCTGAATTCCTCGCCGGTTTCATCTTCGCGACAGAAAATCGCTTCGCGATGAAGTACTCGAGAGACAAAAGTCGGTGAGTGCGCATTTTAATCGCCGGAACGTCGTGAATACATCGCAGATCGATAAGTAAGGCGGGAAACTCGGCAAACAGACATTCCGGTGCATTCCGGTTACGCGATTTTACGCGAAGAGAGAACTTTTTGGAGCGTTCTCCGGTGCATAACATACCGGCATTGTGTCGCCCGGCGTGTACCGCCGTTTTTCCGTCGCGTGTCTTTACTTTTTCCCCGGACGTACCTTACGTCTTACCCTGCGAGCAGTACCCCGGGACGAGTCATGCAAGTACCACGAGTTTCATGAAAAATCGGGAAAGTTGTACGTTCACCGCGAGGCGAGGATGCACTGCCGCCGTGAGATCCCACAGATCCGCCTATCCCTACAGAGACGTCCGAAAGAGGACGAGAGGGAGGAAAACTTTCTGAAAACACGTACAACTCGCGAGTAAATTTTAATAACGCCGCGTCTATTATTAAACCCGCCATTCCCATCCACGTTTTACTAAGAAAACAACAAACGTTACAAGTTCCAAATTTTTGTTCTTTTTTTCAAGAGGCGAGACCTGTATCTCGGTGCATATAGCACATCTCCAAGTATCACGAATGAGGTTGAAGCAATCTTGTTAATTATTCACAGAATATTCGAGCTGTACCGTGCAGTCGAAAGAAAAAGGAGAAAGATATTAAATAAAAAAAAGTATTTATGTGATAAATAATTTGAAATTTCGAGTAAATCTCACTTTAATGGAATTTACATTTTCGACTTAAATTTAATTTGAGAATGAAAAATTATGCGCTCGAATTTTCGCTGAGCTAAACCGACTTCAGATTCCCCATAGAAACCTCCGAGCTGAAAGAAAACGCGCAATGTCCAGGACATCGTGGATGATTAATCATCTTTTCTTCGATTTCGTTCGCGATGCAACTTTAACAGTGTAGCGTGCGCAGTGCACGCGTATATGCCGATATATCGCGAGAAAAAGTAAGATGAAGGAAAAATGGCGGCGCAGACTATCAGACACGAAGAGCGTTTTCGGATCGTTACTCGGAAAATTTATGTGCACGGGCCGTCGTCGCCGCTACGGTCCTACGAGATGTAAGAAGAATATACCGCATGATATACACTTTCATTCCCTCTCCCCCTCCCTGGCCCTTTTACAGTGCTATGGCTAACGCGATGGCAATCGAGAATAGACGAAAAAAGAGTGAAACGGCTTGCACGGCTTGTAAAACCGCTATCAAAATTGGATTCGTAACTGAAATCGGTGCTTCGTGTCTGACCAAGTTCCGCAGCGAAAGGCCACCGCATCGATTCTACAATCGGACGAAGCGAGATGCGTTGACCCGTGAATTCTCGCGTCGCGAAACACATGTGGGTTTCTCTTGAAATGCGACCTATGTTGCCGTGTAACATATAACGTTTATATAACACAACGTAACAAAATTTTGTAACAGAACCGATTTTTCAAATACGATTTTTATTAAAAAGTTGCAATCGAAAGAAAATAATTTCAGTTGATCTCTCATTTCAACGCACGGACTACTCTTGTCAATGCAAATTTGACATCGTTGGAAAATTAAATTTACTTTACAAATTTCACTGATTTTGTTTAATTTTAACGAATGAAATGTTAGCCTTTTTTATCAGTTCCTGTTGTATATTCATTTTTATTCAATATATTTTTTTATTGATATAAGATTTTAAGGATCAAAGAATTCAATTACATCTTTAGGACTGATATCATAAATTAGCATCGAGAAGTTTCACAGTTTAGAAATTTTCAAGTAATTTTTACTACATTTTTTTTCACGAGATATTTTTTATTTAAATTCATGTTCTCATTTTTACTACTTATTGGCAAAATGTGGCTTTGAATTCAAGACATCCTTCCCACATGTGCAGCCAAGACTTTCGAATTATACCGCACCTTAGACCTTAAAATGTCTTGCTTCGCCGTTGAACCTAAGTACTCGGGAACGTATCCCTATTTCTCTGTTAACGATCGTTCTATCTATCGATCGATACACCTCTATTTCGCCCAGACATCGATAGCATCGGCCGCGAACAGCCACATCGGCAGCGAGCGAGTAGTCGGATGATAAACGCAGCTTCGGGGACCGGGCGGACAGGATAGTTCTCCCGTTCCTTCTGGTCGGAAGAACCCCTCACTCCCGCCCCCTCATCGCCCATCTAGCGCGTTTCTTGGCGAAAGGGGCACGTATCGCGATGGCGCGGGACGGTCGCACGAGGGCACTTTACTAAACGGTCGATAGAAGGCGGCGGCCGCCCCAGCTTCGATGAAATACGAGCGCGACGCGCCAGCTGGCTCGTATCGTCGTCGTGAACAGTGTTTCGTACAATGTTCACGGCGGCGTGGCTCCGGTAGCAGCAGCGGGACTTGTCGTATACATACGTACGACCATTCTTTGTTCGAAGGCCCGGCTGAATTGCGAAGAATTCGGCCCGGTCCAGTAGCGTCTTCCAGCAAACCACACACGACTGCCCTGGAAGTCGCGTGACCATATTTTTCACCTCGCGGCTATAATAACGGAAAAAAACTAGGACACTTGCAGCCGTTAGAAACAAGAGAGAAATAGGAAGTTTACAATTTTTTTTCTTTGCATCATTTTTATATCAATTGCGCAACATTAATTATTTCACGGCGACGTACGTATGCAGCATCGGGAATTTACGCTTCGCGTTTCTCGCGGAGTCAACATCCTTCTTGCGTGGTAAAAACGCGCGGTAAACATGTAACGACGAGCGGTTCGGTCCGAACTGGCGGACTTGAATTTTCCTGTGAATTTTTCCTACAGCCACTTTTAGCGTTTACTCTTCGTTCTGCGGCGAAAACGAAACCCGGAGGTAAGTCGGGACCGCGAAGAGACAGGTGTTCTCGCTTCTTGGACGGAAAACCTCCGCCTGCGCTTCTATAAATATTTAAATGAAACTGTAGTTTTCTAACAGGCGGCTCGTTACAATTTGTTCTTGTTTGTTGAATGTAACTTGCATTAACGACCATTGCTGCAGAAATCTATGTAAGTTGACTCTCTCTTGCTCGCTTGTCAACATCAACGAGGCAAAAAATAATTAAAAATGTAATAACAACCTGAAGACGTCCACTGAAAAATGTATTTCATACTGCGTATTAAAATACAAGTCGTATTCATCACAGAGTTAACAATAAATTGCAAAGTCATCCAATCTTTATTAAAAATGTTGTAATCGTCGAAAATTTCTTCATCGTTGAGAATTTTTTAATCAGATTTTATTTCGCAAAATTTACGCTTATTATTAGGTAAAAGTTAATTTAGTTTTTACAATTTTTTAATTAAGCTAAATGGGTTTTCGTGAAAGTACGACTCTTTTGATTGATTTTCCGTTTTTCGCGTTGTGCTCTTTTCACGTGTGGCAAAAATTGCGATATTGCACAAAAGGAGAACTGGTGAAATTGGTGCTGCCGGGGTTCTATGCAGAGGTCCTATAAATTCTTAATATACTATAACACTCTATGTAGGCAAGAGACTCTTGCAACGCAAGCTTCTTGGCGCCGTCTGCGCCAAGGAAACCGACCAGCTACCAACGTCTACTATTACATAAGTTGTAATGGACTTAGATATGCCCTTTTCGCCTTATTAATGCGTGTAGAAAGATGCTCCCAGACGAAGCTCGAAAATTGAACAAACTACAAAGTAATGTTGTGTTCCGGTCTGAAGAAGTTACTTCAATTAATTATACAAAGTCTTTGTTATTATCACAACTGCAAAGTCCGTCAAAGGCTACTTGCTTCATTATCATTATTAAACGGTCATTTCTATTAAGAGTCAAATACTTAACGCTAATTTTAGTTTAAAAAAACTTTACAAAAAACGCATTTTGAACCTATTGAATGTTTAAACTGAGAAATAAATTCATAAAAAGAACAAACGGCGCCTTGTTAATTTTTCATAGAAATATTGATTTATACGATTGTTGTGTTTATTCAATTAAAATAATTTAATAGTCATATAATACGCTATTAAATTACGTTACAATTTTGATTCAGACGTCATACTAGCGGTATGGAATTCTCAGTCGGCCAGATCGCGATGTAACGGGCATGGTACGTCTAAAATCCGAACAGCGAGCAGCAACGAGCAGCAACGAGCACTAATTAACGAGCGCGGTAGTGCAGAGTCGATGAATCGAGTAATCGTTTGCCCGCCTCTCTAATCCTGATTAAAACTACCGGGGGAGCACCGATGGGGCTTTCACGGGCGCAACATCTGACTGGGACGTACTTACGGCGGCGTATAATGCAGCTTGTTAATGCGGTACTTACACCGCTCGCCTGTATCTGCTGTCCTGTCTTTCCTTAGCGCAGCGCGCGATTCCGCGAGTCTATCCCGCCATGCATTATTCAGAAACTCTTTACATTATTTAAAGGGACATTTTCCCAGTGCGCGCGCGGCTACGTTGTTGGTTACGAAAGACAATAAGGCGGACGAGGGGAAGGGGAAGAAAAAGGGGGAGTCCGACCGGAAAGGTAGCGAGCGAGTAATTATAAGACCGCGGAAAATTAAACAGCGAGTGAGCGCGCGCGTGCTCGCGCGAAGATGATTTATTCGCATCCATTTATGAGATGAAATAATTAAAACACCGATGATTTATTATTCTGGTGCTATAATATCTAGAGATGATACACGGATTTGTCCGCTGTGGAAACAAATATCGTTGATACGGAGCGAAACGTAAAACGCGGCAACGGTTTTCTGCTTTTTCGAGACACATTCCGTACTTACGATCATAAATCTTGATTTATGAAAAGAACAATTAAAACGACGAATATTCGCCTTATTTATACACGGTGTCTTTCGTTTACTTTTGCATAATCCTTTAATACCCCTGCCGGCAGAATCTACCGTCTCTCAAAAGGTAACCAGAAATAAAGGCTATTCTCGCGCCAGAAAATTAGAGATGTTTTCAGCTTCTAGACGGCACAGCGTAGAAATTCGCAGGAACTGGGATCGCATCAGAGAGGAAATTGCGCAATGTAGGAACGCCGCGGCCTTAATTCCGTAGCCAATCCTTCGGGGGGTTTCACAGAAATTAGGTCATGAAATCGATTCCGGAATGCTTGCATGTTCTTTGCGATAGTCGTTCGCCTTAAATTGATATTTTTTCCCTTCAAGCGCCGTCGCGTGACAAAGGCCAATAGATTTCTCCACTCATTTTTATAATTATCAACCTTTTCTTTTCGAACACACATATTTGAGGAAATAGTTATTAATTATGCAAATGCGTTAGATTGCTTGAAATTATATGAAATCTATATTATAAAATTGTTGTATTTAATTAGAGTGCACCTTTGATGTATTTGCACAAAGTTAAGAGTATTAATTTCTGACCTCGCCTTTTCCTTTCGTTTATTAGAAACCTTCATTTCCGTCCGGCTAATTCTAAGAAGTAGCATTAAGCAATTGCATATTTTTCCTGTTTTATTCGCGTTCCATAAATTAATTATGTCTTCGTTTTTTCGCGTGCAGCAGACAGAGCTAATTTTGCATTCGCACACTTCCTCAGAAATTTCTTTGCGCTGTCCTTAGAGCGTCTTTCTCGCGTAATTTATTCTTACAGAGAGGGGTGAAAGGAGAGGAAGCGAGGGGGGAGAAAGTTTTCTTCCGGAACTCCTTGACTTTGTCTTTACTGGACTAATTAGTTATCTGTGCCATGAATATTATGGCGCTGTTAAAGCGCCGAGATTGCGATCGATCACGAAAAGCGGAGAATCAGCGTTTGCATTTGAAACGATTGTTTGCCCTGTCTGTAACAATGGCCGCGTCAACTCGGTCGATTTCAGCGCGATCCCCAATGTTATTTTAGAAAGTATAAGACGCGCACGGGAGTCGCTTGATGAAAATAAACATAACCGACATAGCTAGGAATCCGAGATCGCTGATTTAATCTCAGTTTGATTGTTGAGTCAACATCTTGGTGAAGTTTTTGCAGATATATCAGTTTTTAACAAACATATCGAACTCTCGAATCTTCCAGCCGAGTTTAAGCTTTTCAGCGCGAAAGTTTGCTTTTTGAGAAAGATCATTCTCAGTTTGATTCCAGAACCGATAAATGAAATAAAAGCAAAATAAGAAAATCAAAATGTTAGATTAATCCTGTTATTGGATGTCTCAGCGATTTTCAGCAAAATAGAATAGCGCGTGTATATTTAATTATCATACAACTCTGATGTAAAAATTTGGAAAAATTTCGAACGCAAACGCGATTAAGAGGGTTAAAATCGTCGGTGCAACTCCGCAATTTCATTCCGTGAACTTTCCGAAAGTTAGGCGGGTTCGACAAAATCCGAGCGAGTGTTCCTGGCGCAAGTGAGGTCGTCGCCATGAAGCATTTCGGAATTTGAACTTTGTGCGAGGTGTCTGCCAGGAGTCGAGGATCGTTGGCGCGGTTTGCTCTTTGACGAGAGCAATCATGGCTTCTGAATGCGGAGTATCGCGTCAGTCCGGAAGGAGAAATGAAAGTGAGAAGGGGATGAGGAGAGAGAAAGGGAATGATGAAGCGAGGAGCGTAGGGGAGAGAGCGGACGGTTGTAATCGCGCGACTCGCGCAGTTGTCAATGACTGCGTCGGCTTAAGCTTTCGAGTGCTTCTTCAGTTTTCGTGTTTACTGCCGCCGACTCGTCCGTTCCAATTAAATACCGTGTAAAAATGGAAAAGTCGGAAGAAAGAGAGAGAATGCACGCGGTCGCCCCCGCCGCTGCTGATGATTTTTTTGCGCTCGCTCCATCGACATACCGCTCTCTTTCATTTTTTTCTCGCGATGCTTGTCACTGACAAAGTGTCGTGCTTAATGATATACTCGTAAAAGAAAGCAACCACATTTCCCTCTACTTTTTTTTTATGCGTGAGACCAAAATTCACAGAAATTATCTTCACGAGTACTCAAAGCCGATTTGCACTTTTGCAATGTGATATTTGAAACCTCTGCAGATATTAGACCATTAATTATTAATGCAGCATAAATAACTTAGGAAATTATTTTACATAAAACTTTTGCGCTCGACTTGAAGGAGCCAAACTTTTTTTGTTCTTTACGAAGAATAATTTCTTACACAAATTTTAACTCGGTACATTGCGCAAAGTACATAAAAAATTGAAATAGTTTATCGCACTTTACATCTTCACTGAACATTAACCGAACTCGGAAATTGCAGAGTTCGATATCGCCCACTTTATTTTCCATTTCCATTTCCTCGCGTGTCGCGAACTTGGGGAGCGATTCCCGAGGACGAACGTCGACGTCAACGACGACGCCGGACCTCACACGGAAGTCGTCGAGACGCCGAATTCCCGGACGAGACGAAAATTACAGTGCCAACGTCGCACACGCTCGTTCCGCTCGCCGGACACAAAATTTATTACGTTTATCGCGCGCACCGACGACATACTCATTGATTCTATTTCGATGTCGATGTAAATTCGGCTTCTCGGCTGCCGAGAACGAGCGAACGGTTTGCCACTACGCGAACCGCCGACCTATCAAGCCACCGTACACACACACTTCTCGTCGATCATTCTGCAAATGCGAGCGTATTATGCGAGAGTCCGACACGTCGATATTAATCGGACGCGTTTCGGCACACCTTTCCGTCGATGCAGTCGACGTTGAATTACATGTAATCGCGATCGATCGGGTTGACGATGGTTTT
This sequence comes from Linepithema humile, assembly GCF_040581485.1. NCBI lineage: Eukaryota > Metazoa > Arthropoda > Insecta > Hymenoptera > Formicidae > Linepithema > Linepithema humile. The sequence continues at coordinate 4,155,915 of NC_090128.1, read as the reverse complement.
CCGGCTGGTTTTAAAAGACCGCTGCGGTGTGTGAATCGACACAATCGCGTTAATTAAATGATTTATTTTCGAAAGTCATGCAGATTCGTCAAAAGCAGCACGCTGCATTAATTCACATAAGCGTACTTTGTTAAAACGCATAACAAATGCGAACTACATTCACGTTTGTGAATGAAGCAGCTGCTTCATGATAAAATTGTAGCATTAAAAAGTTATTATTCTTGTAACACGGTTTATTTCCGTTGGAAAATATGTTCGAAATATTTACAATATTAATGAGATATATTAAGTGAGAAATGTGTAGATATTTCTATTTTTGGCGCTAACGGCCTGTTTTACGTCAAATCGTCAATTAATTTCATTTCAAACTCCACGTGCCACAAAATCAATTCCATGTTCGTCCGAACCGCCTGCGGCTGAATTATGTGGCTGATATTGATAATTGTCAATCAAACGCGATCGAAATATGATGCTATTAGCAGGTTAAAAAATGTCCGACAGGTATACTGCGATATCAAGTTGGATAGAAATATCTCTGGAACTCTCCTTTCCTCTTCCTTTTTCTCCCTCTCCCTCCCTCCCTCTTTCTCTCTTCTTTGCTGGCATACCAGACATTCCTTATTTTTAGGACAAACATGTAGTTACAGCTTTTATAGCAACGGCAGGTAGCCGCGAGAAATCTTATTTATTCCGGGACGACAACAAATTTTCATTGTCCGCGTCTCTAATAGTGTCCATCACGCTTGGGGACAAAAATACACATAACTTTTTCTTTACAAAACTTCTTGATCTTAGTCGCGCTGAGAATAACTCTGAGAAAAGAGCAAGGGATGTAGAGTCAGAAGGAAAAGTACAGAATGTTTCAGATATTATTTTCTTTCAATTATAGATATAGACGGAGATTAAAACACATCACTTTATGGATAAAGGTATCCAATTTTAAATGATTGAAAAATAAAGAGTCAGACAATACAAACGTCAAAGTAGATGTGCAACAAACGTTTTGTCTATATTGAATGTTAAGCGAACTTTACATTAGCAGAATTTTAATTTGAAATTCGTTTCAGCCAAATGTTTAACTATCACGATTAAAAAATTGCCGGTAAAAGAGATGGCAGTTAAACAAAGCCTGATGACTGCTGTTTTGGCTTTATCGTAGCGTAACAATGCAAAACAATGTTATAACAAACATCGTTACGTGTCAGCAGAGAGAAAGAGAGAGAGAGAGAGAGAGAGAGAGAGAGAGAGAGAGAGAGAGAGAGAGAGAGATAATTACGTTACGATCATAAACATGCCGAACAAACAAAGTAATTAGAAAAAATGGATACGCGTTCGCCCTTTAACCGGTGAAAATGAAACGATATCGATCGGACGGTACGCAATTTCGCAGTTCGCCGACCGCGAAACTGCTCTCGTCGCTCAAACTTGGAATTTTTTCCGCCTCTTGAAGTTTGACGGCGATAATCAAGCTTTACTTCCCGGCGCATAAACTTGACGCGGCACGCAACCTGTCGCGCATTATTTATTTTTTTCCGTCCTCTTTTTGCAAATACTTCTCCGTATACTCATTAGCGTTAAGTGTAACTATTTAATTTTTCCGCGCAATTATATCAAGCAAATAAAGGTTCCACAGCGGTTCAAGTTTATCATCTCTTAAATTTCAAATACTATTTGATTTTATTTAAGACAATCATATTTTTATACGTTTGGCATGTAATAATATAATCTACATAATTAAATTCTATTTAAATTTAATTTAAAAACGTTACGATTTTGTCCGTTTCCAGCTTTGAATTCTTCGAATCTAATTTGCAAATCTAATCGCACAACCAGATTCATATTATAGTGTAATGAGAATATCGACCGACAGTTAGGAGATGCGCCGCGTGTTACGAAATAATTTGCGCGGGAAGGACGGGAGTAGCGGCTTTTTCAATTATGAAAGGGTGCTATTTGACAGACACACGAAATGTGATTTCCAGGCGTAGCGCCGCAGCGAGCCTCGCGTGTTATTACACAGGCAAGATCAATTCCGAATGCGCGCGCGTGCTGATGTAACGTCAACGCACGGAATCGCGAACTCATCGGGGCTTATGCACGCGCTGAATAATGCACCTGATACGCGCGCACGAGCGCAAGTTGTATATGGGTTTTAGGTCGTCCACGGTCGTCGTCGATGCCTGGTCCGCATCATGTTTAACGAACTTACTGCGCGCGAATGATACAACGCGGTATATACAATGTGTCGTCGTGCCCCGCTCGTGTTGTAACACCGTAGCGCTAATTAATTAACCCAAAGGGAGTCGTTCTCGCTCGCGCGTTCCGTTGTTTAGAGAATCATTATACATAGTTACATAATGTTTACATAATTTAGTGCAGGAATTATCGAACGTGGAATGCAAACGAAATTAAATATCAACGGATCTTTGTGCATCTTTAAAAAGTGGTATCTAGACAACGAGCGCTTCGAATCCGGCAAGTTTTCCGATGAAGGGAATTAAAGAAGTGCGCGGAGAATCGGAAAGCGAATGATAATACGCAATTTGTTCCGCGGGATCGATTTTTGCTGCAGACGGCGCTAGCAAGAATTCTCTCTTCCGGGATTCGGGATCGAATTTTCGCGTGCAAAAAGTCGCCCGTCTTTCACGGAGAGCGGACGAGAATTGCGGCTCACGTCACCCTGTCCGCGCGCTTTAATCCGCTGCGGAGTTTGCGTGCGCGAAAACTCGGAACTGAAACGCGAAATGAGATTCATAGCGCGGTCGACATAAGGCACGCGAGATACGCGCACGACGCCTCCATTAAGGCGAAGTCGGCTGGATGGAAAATCGCATATACACGCGGCGTCTGGTACTATGCGGCACGTACTATCGTTCCGTAACGCCGGTATCATCGTACGTAGCGTTTTATGCGTATGGGAGATGCAGGTGCGCTCCGCGCCGCGCGTTGTGCGAAACTCGCATTGCACGTCGGATAAGATGCAACTTATTCGACAGCTGCGACGAGTACGTTGCGTTACGTAGGGACGCGAAACAAATTTCAGATTTGAAATTGGAAAAATTTGGTGCAGCCGATTACTCGCTGCCGGGCTTACGGATATTCCGCGTAAGATATCCTGTATACGTGTACTGTGCTTGTAAAAAAAAAAGAAAAAAATCATTTCGTATATCTGCGGATATAAGGTTCTTCTAAATATGGCTACGCGTGTTATTTCTACTCTTAATAACTTGTTTTTGCAAAAATCCCGGAAAACAAGATGCGAGATTTTCTATTTTTTTTGTAACAATACGTTTTTCTTTGTTAACTTTTTATATTTATTTATTGCCTAATTGTACTAATGCGTTAAGATTATTCATCTTCTTCATGACTTAAGTTGATTAAAAATAAATAAAAATTATAAACTTTAATTAATTTTTTATCTATGTATTTGATTATATATTATCGATGTACGAATTATTAATTTATCCGCGAAGAGCTTAAAGATTATAAATTATTCTATTATTACAAATTCTTCTTATTATATTTAAATATTGATTACGCCACGAATTAATTATGATATTTTTAGTATCTATCTCTGAATTTCTATCAAGATAGATAGAAATTCGTATATTTTATCCAAGTTCAACTCTTTTCGAAAAGTTTCATCCTCGAAGATAATGAAGAGATTTATCTAACTACTCTATCTATTTATCTCCCGTTCTCTCTCTATTGCTCATATTTTGGCTCTTTCTCTTGGCTCCTCTTTTCGATGCATCTCTTCTTCAGTCCGCGTATCGGTTTCCCGTTCTGTGGCTCATCGCGATCGAGTGGCCGGAGATTCGCAGTAAATATTGACGTCCGCAGCGGCAGTATACTCTATCTGAACTGCGCTGTCCGCTGTGGATTTAACGTTTCGCGACTCGAACTCGCGTGTCGACCAGCTCGGTTGAATCAAGGCCGCGTAATTGGAGTTCGCGTCGCAGAGTTCGATTTGCCTTCGTTTCCTCTCTATCCTTCCGCCTCGCTGCGCGCGCGCACGAGAGAGAGAAATCATCGAGGTTCTTCTGCGCGTCGGCTCTCTCACCCGGCCCTTTTCATTCCGCGGAATTAGCGCGTGTAATTAGAAACGGACCGGGTACTCGACTGCGATACGTGCGAATCGAACCGAACGTCGCCGGTTCGGTTTAATTTGTCGTTCCGTTGAATGAAACTCTCGATAATGTCATTTTCGCACGGTTCGACTTCCGCGAAACCGCGAGATGCAAAATTGGAACGCCTTTTCATTAAAAGAACCCTTGCAGCCGATGCTAATTGGCTAGTAATTCGCGATGCTATAAGTTGGACACTCGCCAGGTGGTTCTTTAATGTTCAATTAATATCGAAAATCAATAAAAAAAAATGTAGGAAACTAATCGGGCTGTCTTCTAGCCGGTTCTTCGAGAAATTTGGTACTTTTGTTTAGATTATTACTTCACTTCGGTGGATTTCTTTGCTTAGAAGATAATTTCTCTTCAAACTACTTCAAGATTCTATTTTTTAATAAAAATGCCAACACCAAAGATAACGGTGCATCAATGTCTTTTCAGGTGCTTAAATACTTCAGGAAAAAGAGGTTCGTGTCTTTTCATTATAATGCACGATACTATCTTTCTCACTTAGCCGTTATTCCAGCCCCATTCTTCAATTATCTCGGCCGGGCGTGACGTCGTGCATTCAGCGACGAGAGCTTTATTACAGGCGACTGTATCGCGATGATCTGTCCGTCCGCGGAATACGGTGCATTCGGAACGATTCAACGGCGAGGGTGACGTTTCAGTCTGGAGCCTCGTCACGCGGGCGATATTCCCGAAAATTGTCGCGTTGCTTATGTAAACTGGGTCACGTACACGTGCGCATCGCGCACAGCACTGCGAGACGCGCGCGCGCGCGCATCGATAACTCGTCTCCATCAAGGGAGAGGATCGCGGATCGTCGATTCCGCGCACGCGATACCGATTGAACCCGGCGTTTCGCGCGGAGCGCGCGAACCCGTTGCGGCGGCCGGCGACGCATCATAAATAAACGCTTGCCAACAGCCGGATATCCCTCGTGTCGGTTTGTCATCCGCGTTACTGCTACGGCACGGCCGTAGGCAGCCCTGACAAAGCGCTCGTTGCGCGTTTTTAAAACGCACGTCACGTACCGCCAAGCGTCACCCGCCGGCCGATCCAACCGTGCCACCGGATCACCGCTGCTCCTCCTTCCCTTCCCCGATTTCGATCGATATCAATGCGCCAAAAAAAAAAAAAAATGAAAAAAAAAAGAAAAATATTGGCGGAAGACACTCGCATAGCTGTCGATCGTCACTTCCACTGTTCATTAATTCGCAATTGTTCGCTGGCTATCCACACTAACGTCTGTATCTGTTACGCCAGCATTGACTGCTAACAATAAGTAGTCTAAGTGGCATTTAGAACCTCCGAATGTCGAGTGATTCACGAGTCAATTGCGTGACTTTATAAATGCTTGTGATGCCTACTAAGACGAAAAGTTAGTAATTGATTATTGAATTAATTATTTCTAAAAAATGATAATTTCTTAGTTCTTCGAAATACGAATGCGAAAGATCGATGTTTCCATTAAAGTAAGCATTACGAGTTGAATTCGTTTAGTAATCACTTTTTCCAAGTTTTTTGCCAAGTTGGGATAATTACGTTTTTCATCACGTTGGCACAAGTTACATCTTTTTTATATGTACTTTTAAAGAACTTTATCTGATTAATGAAATGTTAAGTTGGATATTTACTTTTCAAAATACCTCTGTTATTCTCCAATTAAGCGTGCAGATTAAATTATACTCTACGGTGTCACATTTGAGGCTAAAACCGCACTGTTGTGGAAACGCGAATATGTTCTTAATTTTGCTCGGTTTCCGTCATCTATATGGGTGTGTAACCATATGCATTAAAGTGTAATCTGCATACGCTTCGAGCAATTATTATGAATTGCAAACAAGAGGATTACAAGGAGAGAAGGCAGGTACAACATTATGTCGTGCATCGGCACTTTCGCGAAGAGCGGAGTTGACGTAATTGCAGGGCTTAGAGCAACAGCATACAAAATCGCACGAGTTAATAGTTATACGAGTTCCTTTAAGTTATATAAATTTCTTATAGCTGATCTCTCTGATAATATTTTCTGCCTCTTAATTTTTGCATCTTTTTTTGTCCATATCGAAATTTAAACTAATAGAACCGTAAAATTGTTGTAATTTTTAAAAAATAAGTGTTCTTTAAATAGCAACTTGTAATAGTGTAGTTTAAATCGGAAAAAGACGATTTTTTTGTCTTACATAGGTTCTTCCTTCTACAAAGAGTTTAATTCCTATTTTTTTTATATATTCCAAAAAGAAAAACTGCAGAAAAAAACATAGAACCTTATTAATAATTTATGAAGCTTCTGTTACACATACCGTCATGTAGGATTTATTCTATGTAGCTTAGCATACTGTTACACCAAATCCATCAATTATGATAATTAAAGTGGTATGCGATCTAGCGTGATGTTTGTTTATTCGCTTTTAAATATTCCAACTTCTACATCAGAAAATCACGCAGCTTACATTAAAATATTCATTAACGTTCGTAATTTGATGCAACGCGAACGTATTAAATTTGATATTTTAATATGGCGCTACTAGCCCGTCGAGTGTAATAGTCAAAACGACCTAGCTGAAACGATCCAGCCTACATTTGCTGCGTGCGCGATGCATAGCAAATATGTTCTGCACTCCCTTTGATTGTGTTTTCAATTTAAAAATAGAAGCTTAATAAACCAAATGCTAAAAATGAATTTCAATGTTGCAACAAAGAAAAACATTTCAAACTTTACGTTTGCGCCGTCTGTTAATTTATCTCGCTTAATTAAAATAAATAGATTAAAATGCTGCGATTAATAATTTTGCAGATACAACATGAAATATTTTTTTCTTTGTAATTAAAAAACTTTGATTCGTTCCGTCTGTTCACTTCAATTAGAGACTACGCCGTTACACTAGACTTTGCTTTGCTTTGCCTAATCGAATTAATAAAGCGACCAGCCTTCCAACTTAAATTAGAAAAAAGAGAAACATTCTCGGTAGATCGGAAGCGAACGGGAACTTTAAGTGTGGCGCACACTTGTGCCGCCGGCGACCCACATTCCCCGCAAATTAACCCAGACTTTTAGGGTCGAGCCTGCTGGGTGCTCAACGATGGCGGTCGAAATTTAAGAATGCAAGGAGGTTAAGTGCCGGCAGTTAAGTCAACGCCGCCAGATAAATAATACGACGACTTCCTCGCCATAACCGCGCTATTATTTTTGCGCCGCAACAAAAAAGTAACTTACAAAAATATCCCGCCGACTTAGTCGCGGGAAAATGAAGCGGAATTGAGGAGCTCGTTTCTCAGAGAACTCAAGTTAATTTTTTCTCATATAAACGGGAAGAAATATTTCACTGGATGCGTACATTACATTATCTGCGAATGCAATTGCTGAAACTCTTCCGTTTTCGTGAAGTAATATCGACGTGGAAAAACCGCGAGCTATTCCTCCGCGATGAAAAGAGAAATGAGTAATTTAGAAAATTGCAATCCAGAACTCGAGCGGGTCTGTGGGAAAGCCTGTGTTACATACATGCTATGACGAAATTACAATAGAAATATTATACATGTAATAGGGATGGGAATGCCGCGCCATTGTTCCGCTGAGCAACCGTTACTCATCTTCACCTGCCCATGTGAACGATCGCACGACTATGTTTACGGATAGGAGGGGGGGAGGGGGAAGATGATATCGCACCGACGATCGCTTACCCGTCGTCATGTTATACGCAAATTTGTTCTTCCTGCCGGATCGCAAACCTCACATACGAGCTCCGAACCGAAACATTACGTTTCTTCTTGTTTCATTTTTTTTTCCAGCAGTTATCAATGCAATGACGGCGAGCGCGTTTATATAAATATTATACAGTTCACGCTATTGTAAACTCAACTCAAACTTTTTGTAAACTCAACCTTTTGTGAAAAAAAACCCCCGATTTTTCGTAAAACACCATTTTATAAATTTTTGGCGTTTTGTAAAAAGACTAAACGTTTTATAAAGGGATTGAAGTGACAAAGAGCTTGCAGTATGGATATAGAGCAACCGTGTTACACGATACAGAGATATAAATAATATCGCAGATTTCTGCAGAGTTTTCTCGAAATTATCACTCGCACATTTGAGTCTTCTTTTTACGAGTTATTTTAAAATTATTTTAAAACACAGTATTTCGGGAAATTATACAAGTGCTCGGGGATTTTAAATTATAACGTGGTAAATTTAAATAATTAGCCATCGCGAGCAAAATTTCGCGGGCGCTAGATCGTTATCGTAATTGATACTTTGCTTAATTGAAAATTGCACAGTCGGGGATGGAAAACAGTCCGTCGACCTGAAATCAAGTGTCCGATGGATAAGACTACTTGTAATGGTGAACTCCTCAATTACAGAGAACAAGCTATTAACCGGTAAGAACAACTCGTTGGAGTTGATGCGGGTAACGTGGGAGATGCGCGTGCGACATTAACCTTTAAGCTGATTGCGCCGACACTGACTGGGTTAAGTTGGCTTAACTGCAGTTAGCAAATCCTGGGTTAATGTCTAACTCGGGGTGAACTGGCAGGCAGTTGCATTAAATTTCAGTTAAATGAAATTAAAATAAGTATTGGAAAATCCCGCGTTGAGTTAGAATTTAAGCATGAGAAGAGGAGAGAATGCGCTCGTAATCTCATCGTGAATGAAAATAAAATTTCCTAAGTTCTACTATAATAGGATATAAAATGGTCGAAAGCGTTAATTGAGGAAAGAAGGGATTAATGCGATTAATGAAAAAATTTAAAAAGTCGGTATCTTCCACCACTTGAAATTCCGCTAAGAATAATTTTCTTCAAATTCATTAAAGAGTCTATAAAAGAGAGAAAGTGCGGAATTTCTGGAACAATCCGCTTTATCCTTTTAATTGACATTGTCTTGGAAAAAACTTCGGGTAGATCGAATACATTTCGCCGCGATTAATTTCTATTTAAAATCCCCCGCGTGTACTTGAAGCTTGACACGACAGTGTAGCAGCTCGTTGTGAGAAACCAGCTTGAAAACGTGAACTTTTAACGTTCGTTTACGCACATCCACGCATTGTTCTATTCTTCGCCGGCGCCAGGGAACTCTATGATACGATACCGCGGACGTCTACGCTTTGTGTAAAATCGGGGTTTTTACGGAATTTTACCCACGAAGAGGGTTTGCGAGTTGAGGGAAACAACAAAGGAGACACATCGAGCGCGAATAGAAGAAGATGAAAAGGTTCGCGGACATCGGCGAATATCACGGTTTGCCTGCCTCGCTTTTTACTTCCCTATCTTTGCCGGACATAATTCCCACCGGCTCCACTTATTGCCGCTGCGAGTTGTCTGCCGGTTTATATGGCCGACACACACTCCGCTTAAATCTCCGCTTCGCCTCGCGTTGCCAGGTTCTTTCAATTAGACCCGGCCACCTCTATGCTGGGCTCGTAAGCATTTTGATCCTGCTGGTGCTACTGGATTAAGGTGCGAGCTACCGCACAAAGATGTCCGCACGTAAAGCGCATAAAAGAAAAATAATATAATTTGTTTATTATTTTATTAGCTTTTTGCAGTCGTTGCATTACGGATATAATATAGAATTTCATAGATACAATATTTTTATAATAAATTTTTATGTTGATTTTTTTTTATAAAAACGTGCTTCAGTTTTTTGCAAAATATTTGCAATTTTTTAAGTTCTAATAAAAATTTACAAAAATGTAAAAGATTAATAAATTCATGTAACGTTGCTTTATAATTTTAAATTTAGATATGGAATTATAAAAACAGTTCGTGATATAAATTCCATACATACAAAAGGAATCGTGTTAATATGGAAATTAAAAGAATAAGATATTTGTTTCTTTAACTTTATTTTTTTCACTACAAATTTTTCGACTGATTCGAATGAATTTTCCACGACGAAAATATCGAGGCACTGACGGTTTTCAATTAATTAACGATTGGAAATGAGTAACTTTTAGCGAAGTAAGTTTGAAAAGAGAAAATAGATGATCAAAATCATATTCTTCAGTAAGTTAATTTGAAACGAACTTTATTAGAACTTTAATTTGAAACTTAATTACAAAGATGTATAATCTTAAGAATCAGACAGGTGCGATAAATAATGATCTCTTTCGACATTTTCGATAAGGAAAAATTGTTCGACTGACGCCGTGGAAAGCAGGGTTATAAAAGGTTTTGGAGTATAATAAAAAATTTCGTAGGAAGATATATCAATGGCAGAGCTTTATTCTCTACGGATGTATATGTAATGTGCATTCGACCTTTGTTCCTTGGAAAATTAATTAGAGACTTAATTACTTAAGTGCGGCTAGCTTATACCACTCAAAGTTACTTTGATAAAACGAACTTGCCTTTTTTAACAGAAAATCTTTTAGTCTAGCCATTTGAAATGATCGTTTTCGTTGTCACAGTTATATGTAGCAGTTAAAGAATCTCTGCAACCAACATTTGTTCTCTTATAAAAAAAGTGCAGCAAAAAGCTAGAGCCTTGATAGTACAAAGGAAGCAAGGAAGCATTGATCGTATTAAAACGTTAGAAGATTAAAACGCCTTGAACTACGTATTAAGATTTAGCAATTCAAATAAGCAAAGGCGACTTTTTGTTAGCCGGCTCATTTGTAGTAGAAACTTAACTTCTACGGAAACTCCAGTTGACGTTTAATTCAATTAAATTTAACATTGGCAATTAAAAATCTCGGCATGCATAAGTGATCGACTATAATTATAATTTTGTTAAAAAATACAAAAATTATTTTCTCTCAAATTCAATAATATGATTATATCATTAAATTTTGGGTGAACTTCGAGATAACATGAATATACCTGTTAGAACTAGTAGTGTCTATTGATTAAGAATCGGTGGTTTAGATAACGGTTATGGGCGTGTAAACTTCGGTGGCCGAAAGACCGGAATATATGATACCTCGTGATAATGATAGCTTTGATAACATTATCACATGCCGTATTACGGAATTTCACGTAGAGCAACTCGGAAGCGCGATATTAGTTGGGTGCGTATCAAGTTTTCTTTCATATGCCAAGCCACTGTAAAGGCGAGAAAAGGCGTATTAACTATATACATACAGAACTTTTTCGAGAAAACCTACCTACTAGAATTTTAAGATAATATTCCCGAATATTATCAAGTTTAGTGACTTTTCTAATTTTTTTTGGAAGTAAACGTTAACGATATTCGATATTCAAGTCTCAAATTAAAATTTTGTTTAAGATTCGTCTAAAATTGAACAAAAAGCGAATTATTGTTTACATAATTTTTAAAATTTCCATCATTAAGTAGTTTCAACCTTGCCACTAGAAAAACTGCTTCGTAAAAAGTACAAGACCAATGCACCTTTTGAATATTTTATATTAAAGTCGCGGCCAGTGACGCGTTAATACAACGTCTTCTCGTTTTCTGGCGTAACATCGATTACCTCGTGATCAGTGAACGCACCAGCTCTCAGACAGGCGCGATCGTGCCTCGCTGCATCGCATGCAGCAGGCGTTGCTAGACGTCACCAGGGAGTTCGCTCTGGGATCGCCCGCCGCCGGTTTCATTACATCCGCGAGAGATCATTTTCGTAACTATCGCTGTACTCACTACAGTAGATTTCCCGATACGACCTAGACGCATTAAATCTGGAGAAGTTCGGAATTAATTACGGCGCTTTATATCGGATCCGTCTGGCGCGTCTTAAGTTTAAGCTCGAGCTTATCTACCTTGTATACAATAATTGCACCATCAGCAACAAGTTGCATCGTTTTGCAAATTTCTGATTAACGCCAGGAAATTGTTTTCTGTGCAATTTATCCTGTAAATGTTGAACATTTTTGCCAATCAATTGCAAATTTTTTCGACAAAAATATATAAAATTTTATTTTTTTAATAATACGAATTGAAAAATATATGGATATTCGATATTACAGATATAATCAAATATTGCATAAAAAAATATTTCATTTTTCTTGAAATTCGTTAGAAATTCTGTAAAATTTTCGATTCTAAACGCTTCGATTAATTTCGCTCCATTTCCAATCAGCTCCATTTTTATTCAGCTTGTTCGTTTAATGTATCTTGTCTTCGGTGCGGCAACTATCGCTTCCTCGAATTTCAATCATCTGACGTTTTTCAATTATCTCCGCTGACGGCAATGACGCGCACTGCGTGCGATTCTCGTTGCTAGCGAAAATGCAAGTCGATGTAAATGGAATGTACGCAACAGCGATATACCAGCTACCGTCGTGTCGTCGGGGTTCATTGATGCCACGGAGAACTCACGGGTCGGTCGTGCCGCGGAATATTCTCTTTGCCAATGGCGTAGTTGGAAATTCCGGGTCCTTTCCAAGTAAAGCCTTTTGAGTAGGAAGTACCTTCTCTTTACTTTGACGTATGACTACATACTTATATATCTCGTTTTATCTTTTTACATATAAGTATATTCTATACATCTATGTTTTTAGACAATCTTAAAATAATTTGGACTATGAAATTCTTTTAATAATGGCGTGTATCAAAATAAGCTTAGCATTTACAATTGGTGATATAATAATCTAAAAAAAGCTTAGCAGGTGTAATAATATTTTTAATACGTATATTTTTTGACATGATAAGTACATATGTAGATTTAGAACATTATAATGAAAACTAAATAAATAAAACTCGGCCATCACAATTGAGGCTGAGACAATGAGTCATGAATTCTTCGAGGCATCGAAATTGCGATATCTACGCCACTGTTCATCTCCCATATTGCCGACATTGTTAGTTATCTTCGAAGCCGAGTTGCATCGTTACAGTTTGGTAATATTGTCGATAATAATTTTTGCATTAAAACAAGCATCCCGCTGCGCTCAGGACATCTTTACTCAGGACATGGTTATCTTTCGCGCTAATTCTTAAAATCTGTTTAAATTTACGAATATGTACGCCAATATATCTCGCTGAAGGAAGTAAAATCAGAATATCTCGAGTCATAAACGAGGAGAAATGGTATGTGATGTTGCAAAAATGATAAATATGAACGACCATTATACGAACATATTCATCGCTGGCTTTCTTATTATGATTTATTGTGCTTTTTCTTCTCCTGCGTAAAATTACATACAAGACCTAGTTAATTTGTTTAACATTGCAATTAAAAAATTGTCAAGTCAAGCGTCGCAAGCGAAAATAGACGTTTAAAGCTCTGTTTCTATTATTCCGAACTCAACAAGTTGCGACACAAATAAACGTATTATCAAATTCTTGCCGAGAAAAATCCGCTTCGAGAATTGAACTAAAAATCCATTCGTAAAACTCGCAAAGATTATTACGTTCGTTAACGTGGATTCTCACAGAACGAACGCAATTAAAGCGCGAGAGCGCTTTAGCCGCAACTCGTGGGCGCTTAAGTTTCCTTTCATAAAGCCGTATGTGCGCGAACGTATCAGCCTTGTGACCAATGGCCATTTCATTGCGAGCCGGCGGTAAATTATTCATCGCGCGTCGTGCGATATTAGCTTTTCTTCTCCCGCGACCGTCCAAGCCGGGCTGCATCAAACCGACATCGATGCATCGCTACGTCGCGCAATAATTTCACCGCGCCGTACTCGTTCGCGGCTTCTAGCGGCACCGCTCGTTTGTCAGATTATCTCTTTTGCACTGCTTCAATTACATCCGCCGGCGGTGATAAGCGCGGAATTGCATTTGCGCGCGCGACACACGCACGAGGAGGGGGAGAACGCGCGTCGCGTGTATACACACAATCGCGTTATGCCAAGCCGCGTCTCCTGTCAGGCGTCATTGACGTTAACGGCTGCGCCCTTCGCGCGTAACGCCGACGTTTTGCAAAGTTAATTATCGATGGATGAAGCCCCCTCCCCTCCCTCTCTCTCTCTCTCTTTCTCTCACACACCGTCCTCCTCGCCGCAACAGCATTCGCTGCGTTTAGCTTCGTTCGTACTTGTCACAAACGCGACATTCACACGGTATTAGTTCGTGGTGTGCCCCGCAAGTGTTGTCAAACTCCCTACGATTAGATCGAATTGCGTTACGTTCGATATAAGGAATAATATTAAACATGAAACTTTCGTTATAATAATAATAATAATAATAATAACGCGAGCAGCATAAGCTGCTCTGAATCGAACTCTTATATATCTTCCGTATCTTATATAGTTCGTCGCTTGTATTTTATTGCTACATTTCATCTAGGTGTCATTCTTATCTCCGCATTTGTGACCGAGGATTTATTCCCGGCGTCTCGGTCCGGTAAGAAAGTATTTTTCTTTGCCGGGCGCCTTATAAGTCTCATTTTTACCGTTAAGCCGCCCGTGGTGCCGCGAGATAGAAAAGGAAGCCGAGAAAGAGAGAGAGGAAAGGAGAGAGAGGACGAGGGAGAGGGAGAGAGAGAGAGAGAGAGAGAAAGGATGAGGCGACCGGCGGCGAGAATAATGTATATACACCAACGGAGGATGAGGAAGGGTAATGGAGAGAAGCGGATGGTCCCGTGTACAGGGAGAGAAGCGAGCACCAGAACATTTCCTTCGCGAAACTACTGCGCGTCTGCGAAGAGAAATAAATGCCACTCGTGGAGCCGTGCGACATCGTTTTACCGCCGTTGGAAAACTGAGCACCTGAACGGCATCAGCCGCTTAACTGCATGTTCGCGAAAAGGGCGAAAAGGATAAGACGGTTAAAGGGGGAGAAAAAAAAAGACGATGAAAGTGGCGTCGTGAAGGAAAGAAAGCAATCGGAGGGATGGGGAGGGGTTGCGGATGCTGTTTGCAGGCCTGCAGGCACATTCGAGCGATTTCGACGAGCGCCTCCAGCCTCTTGTAAATAGCAGATAGAAACGTGACACGGTATCGATCAGGCCGCGCGATATGTCGAAAACGACTGAATCAGGCATTGCAGAATGGCATGTAAGCAATGACGATAACGGGAGGCGGACGTTACAGGGGAGGCTGAGACGACGATGCGACGCGCGACGGCATAATCCTCGAAGGTACGGCGAATTTTTTTTACGTCGTGTTTTTTTAGCGAGCCGAAACAGAGGTGGAATTTTTAACGGAATTTTTTTTTTTTTTTTTCGTAAAAAATATTTGCCTTCGAATTCATTCGTCGCGCGATCGTTGGATTGACGGTAATCGTATAAAAAAAATAATCAAGTATCAAATATTGCGTGCAGAAAGCTACTGTGTCTGCAGCATTCGATACTTGATTATTTTACATCGACGCACTCTGTGTTAAAAATATTAATAACGATGAAATTCGACCGTAACGAGAAAATAACTCCGAAAACACATTGCGTATATATTCAGATCATTGAAAATTCTTTATTCTAACCGGCCGAGCGCGCCACAATTTTTTCCGTTCTTACATTTTGTCTCGATTTGGAAGATTTTTGAAGATATGTGACTTTTTGGCATCGCAATCGTATCTATATATTTTTTATTTCAAAAAGAATAATCCGGTAGTATATAAACAAATGTAAACGAGCGAAGTGCACGTGACCTTTTCGGCGAAACTTTCCGCCCTTCAAAGTTTCATCCATCTCCCACGAATGCGGCAAGCGCTTTCCTGCTCTAGTCACACGTATATACAACGCGTGCCATGTTCTTCGCCGGTATCATGCATATATGCACGCACGTCTCACCAAAGAGTACACACGTGGCCTTTTAACCATGAACGGTCCAGGGGACGGTCCGAAATATCTTTCCTCGACGTGTACGTGCCTCGAATGGAGGAGACGCGACAAGACTGTCCAGGGCGCACAAAGTCATGTCAAAGAAAAGGCGACAGGGGACGACGACTTCGCGTTTCCACGGACGAATAATTTATAAGATTCGATTTCTATCTTTCCCATCGCCCTGGTCATGACGAGGAAACCAATCCTTCTTGAAAAAACACTTACAAAGATACGAAAAGAAAGATGAAGAAAACATTATTAGGCATTTCTTAGATAAACAATAGACATAAATATAAAAAATGTTTGGCGCCGACGTACGTAAAAATTTTTTTTCTTATAATATTTCGTCCCAATTTTTGAAGTTGTAGGTGACATTGCAATCGTATCTGCATATTATTTAGAAAAGAATGATCCGAAATGTAAATGTCGATGTTGTCCAAATTAAAAACAGAATATTGATATTAAGTCGCAAAATTTCTTTTTACTCGGGAGATATGTTGCATCAGCATTTGTGTCAAATATTTGTATCGTGTTCGTAACGATAATTGCTTTAGTGAAAATTCGCATTATTGGTGGCGCAATTATTTATAAATAGCTGCCTTATATCTATTTTGTACCGATAACTTGAATTATCTGAAATTATCCGATGTTTACAACAGTATTGTCGCAAAGGGCTGAATGACGTTTATATATACTTGTTAACTACCGGTAACGAATTAACTAATCAATACGTAATTCATATTGCAGAAATGTCAGTCAGCCTATAATGAACCATTGAATCGAAATGTACATATATACATCTGTAATAAAAAATACTTTTGCGGAAACAGTTCTGTCTTCGTTCGATGTAAATGTTAGAACTTAATAGGCATATTTTTTTAATTATAAAACAGACTTCTCCATGCAGAATCCCATAAGAACAATGCGATCGCAGTACAGAGTAAACAATAGCAGAGATTGGTAAAGTAAAAAAATAGTTTAAAAAAATAAAAGTGCGCAAAAACAGAATTCAGAACGTACAATCAGTATTCAAAAAAAAATAAATACATCCAATAATAAGTGCAAAATATGATAAAATAAAAAGAAGGAGAAATAGAAAAAAGTAGGAGACGAGAATAATTTGAAATGATAATTTTATAGAATCTTGATTTGAAAAAGGTAATGCGGTCGAACGAAAATGCAGTGAAGTTATTTTACTAAAAAGCAAACGCAATGAGAATGTAAAATCGTAAGAAACTTTTCATATTATATGATGCCATTGGAAAGGGAAGTTAACTACTGCCGGTGTGCTTACGGTGCTTTTTTAATGCCGCGGTCGGAAGATTAAACGTCTCATCGGAAGCCTCTGGTTCGCTATTTTTAATAAAGCAGCGGCGTCTTATTCCAGTACATGTATACCACTCTCGTTTACCCTACTTTCCCGCAACTCCCTCATTTACTCGTTGGATCGTAAGAAATGTCCCCTCGCGCTCCGACATTTTTACTCGTCCTGCCTTCTTTCTCCTCTTCATTCTTTGCGTATCAGACCGCGAATTCGCCCAATGCCTGGAAAAATACGGAAGCCTTTTCTCAAGACAAGTCGAGAAACGGCAATGGCTGTTCTGTTATCGGATATCCACCCTGAACGTAACCGTGAACTGCGAGAACGATGATCTCACGTCTTCATTCTGTCGTGAAATATGAAAGACTTCCGTGCGACAATTTTATGTAATTATGTCATTTTCTCAGGAAAAATTAGGTATATGCAAATTTGATCTTGAAAAATTTATTCACGCAGATAAAATCCGGAATGTTGTTTGCAAACATATTTTCTAACGATATTTTAAATTTGATTAATTATACTTTTTTTTATTAAAGAAATAAGAATTAGTTCATATGCTTTTTCTTACAGTTAAAAAAAGATTACTTTTGAAGAAGTTAAAAGCTTATTTGCTTGTAGCGATTTCAATTTTTTTCCGATTAGCAGCATTATGTGAATTTTTATCGTTGCTGCTATCGCAGGCAATTTTGAACAATTAAAGAGACAGAAAAGTACCGTTAATACCGGTAGAGAATGTCGGGTCGCATCGTTGAGATGTAAACGAGAAATTCGCCTCATCTTGAAAGAACACGCGGATGTGTTTTTAGCGCCGTTTCGTTTAAGAACAAGTACAATGTAGCCACATTACGCGTGTCCCGATAGCCCTTTTTGCAGAGTAATCATGTACATGGGAACACTTCCACGTGCACCGCTGTCGAGAAGTGCGAGCTTCAAATGGTTATAGCGTGCATACGAACGACATTCATTCTCTCATCGTTTGCATACTGCCGTTTCAAAGTAGAAAAACATGTTGTGCTTTCGTAGCAATTAACAAAATGTGTCTTCGGACTGACAGCGCCATTTCGAACGTGCTTTGAATAGATTGAATGTTTGGTTTTAATTTTTATTTGAATGCTTTTGAACATGTTAAGTCAACCGAAAAATTTGTAGTGTTTTGAGAACACTATGAACCTTTCGGACGACCTAATACTGCTCCATATTTTGGAGAAAATTTTTAATTAAGAAATAATGGGATCAAATACACATTTCTTTATCCTTCAGCAACAAATTTTCTTTCTGACGGATAATAATTGACACCAATTAATTCGTATATTCTTTTAATTTTCTTAATCTGTATACTGTTATCTATATACTGTTATCTTTTCTATTCATCGACGGAATTTACTCCAATCTCTCATAAAGCTTGCGTTATAAATAAACGTGCATGTCGATCAATGCATTGACCTTGATTGACGGCATTATCAACCATCGCTTTGTCCGATAAATACATTTTATTTTCGTGAACGTATAAACGACGAAAGGTTAAAGACCTTTTCTCTAGTAATTATTTTCGCGAACTTGTTACGCTCGATGCCTGTAAGTCTGTCCGTGACAGGATAACTTCGCTATTTGGCGATAATGGCGATCGGGTTGGACGGGAGGGGTGGAGGGGGGGGGGAGGGATAAGCGGAAAATCGATTTGAATTATTAAGGCAGAGGAAATATGACGACGACACGGGTATCGGTAGAGAGTAAAGCGAAATACAATTATATCCGTTTACCGGTGCGGGATCGGGAAAATACCGTTACGCGCGTAATTAATGACGCGGATCGCGCTTGTGCGCGCGTGTACATGTGAGACACACGAGCGAAAAACGCATACCCCTATGCGTTTGCAAAATAGACGCGCGCTCGGGCGTGAGATTTACCGGCTCGATGTCGCTCGTTAACGATCGGGATTCGAGCGAGCGAGCGCGCGCGCGCGCGTGCGATTTTCACCGATGATCCATTTGACTCCGTAGCCGGATTATCGTCGGTGGTGTCCGCGCCGCGTATTTTCAGCGTCACTGTGTATACACGAGCGTAATGAACGCGAACGTGTGCAACAGGGAAGATTGATTTGACGGATATGACGACTTAGTAATGCGCTCCCGCACCCGCAGTGCCCGTTTTATTAAAAGCCTGGCGCAGGTGCAAAACCCGCGCGTACCCTCCGACTCGCCCTCTCGAGAACGGAGAGTTTGCACATCATGGCTAATATCATTCCAGCCATGCTCGCTTATATAATACGTGGTCTGCGAGCTCGGATAAAAAATATTCCAAGTTACAAGTTTATTATCCGCATTAGAGCAGGGGAAAATTTTTTTAATTAGGTTTAATTAATAGTCTGGTTATTAATAACTATTAGCATTAGTATTATCATTACCGTGCAACATTATTTGCGTGTAATATCATTTTTGATGCGTGAACATTATTATGCGAAGGAATTTTTACCAATATTATAAAACTGCGAGAGTCACCGCGGAACATTTAGATCGAGAAAGAGTGGAATGTACAGTTATGAGATTAATAAAATGCATTATTCTTTTCTTTTTAATAAGCTATGTATCGAGAAGTAGGTCCCGCGAAGCTCTACGGCTTGCTCGCAAAATCACCGAGGCATTAAGCAGATAAGTCATATTGACCCGGCGAGTTTCTCGTTATGGTAATTCTATAATGTATAATTTATACACTGCTGAAATCTACAGAAAATTAAAATTAGTTACAGTTTGTACACGGTGATTCTGTATAACTCGAAAATTCGTGTGTATTCTTTTAAACTGATTAACGATAATGAAAAATATCGTGTAAACTTCGCAGCGATAACTGTAACACAGCCGATTGCCAATTGAATTTCTCTGAGGTAAGCGGAAAAAAGTGGATTTTGGTGCGAATTGTGTGAATTCTGAGAAAAGTGCTGCAAGTCGGTCAACGCGGGTCAAAAGGTGAATTCGCGAGCATTCCCGTTTCTCGCAAAACGTGAAAGAAAAATCCGTTTTCAAACAAACGTTTGTCATCGGAGCCGTCGACAAACCGGAAGCAGTCTCGGAATTAGCTCTGCGATGTATTCGCGAACGCACTGCTGCATTCCGATCGTAACAGAGAACGCGACATACTACCGCGGGTGTGCGAATCGAGTGCGGTGTCGGTGCGCCGCTCCGAATGTGAGAAAGCAGCACGGAGAGAAAGAAGAATGGCGCGGTCAATGAATGGTCCCGACGAGAGGTCGCGATCCCGCCAACTCCCGGCATTAAACCGTCGTTCCTCAAAAGCAAGCACGTCGCTTCGGCTCTCCGCCGTCGCGCCGGAAAGGTTGCGCGTGTGCGAAAACTAGCTTCGTTCCGCTTCGCGAACTAGTTTGCGCGCGAGCTTGGCGAGTGCATATTGTCGCGTTTAATAACTTCTGCATAATTTACAGATGAGAGTGAGAGACAGAGTGAGAGTGAGAGAGAAGGAAACACGTCGTCGTCGATGGTGCGGAAATGTGTTGGCACCGGCACCAGTCGGGCCGGCGAATGTCATTGTCGGCCTGCCGTATAGCGCATAAACCGTTCTCTCGCGAAACCCCGAAAGTCGCTCTTTCGCGGCGTAACGAAACGCCCATACGAACGCGTAAATTAACTTTAAGCGCGGTTTCGAGATCGCGAGTTTGTAATTCGAGTTACGACACGCTTTGCATTTTAACGACTGCGTCCCGCGCGAGATTATCGTCGGAACGATTTCACTGTGATTATTCCTAAGCAGTTGGGCAAGTATTTTTGTGTCTTGCAACTGGAATTCCTCTCGATAGTCGGGAAAATGTCGCTGTTACGTTCGGAAAGTTTCAATTAACATACGATGTTCGTTTTACGGTCGACTTCATCCATTTTCCGAAGTTAGTGATTTCGTTGAGATTTTTCAATCGACATATTCGATGTTTTTGTTAGAAATATTTTCGCACAAAAAGGAGTTCAAAGAAATTGAAATATAAAGGCAATTATTAACGTTAAACCATAAAATTACTCGCCATAGCGTCTACAGCAATCTAACGTATTAATAGATTAAAATTACAGTTAAAATAAAACAATTTATCCTTTTTGAATTGATTGTAGTAGTTTCATTTAAAACAAAAATTAATATATTTTTTCATACTTTTGATTCAAATGGCCGAAAAACAAATATTTATATAAATATATATTTCAAGAGTTATTATTTGTTATAAATTCTTTACAATGGTAAATTTTAATAAAACGTTACTTTGAAATAAATGTGTTTTTCATACTACATAAAATATTGAAAATTATTTTTGCAGTACAAATATTTAGAAGGATTTCCACAATATTTGCGACAAAAGGGTTAAACTTTTCAATCATGCATTGTCATGTTTCTACTCACAAGTGACGATCAAATGAGCGCTGGCGCGAATCGGCTTGATTCGCAGATACCGCCCGACTTGACACTCGTATTCGCCGTCGTCGGTGAGAGACGCGTCGGTGATCCTCAAGTTGTAAATACCGGCGTTTTGATCGCCGATCATCTTTAGTCTGGGATGGCCCACGATGTCGCCGTCTGTAATATCAATCGGAATCATTTGCGTCAGGCTCTCACGTGTAACGATCGGTTGATGGAATCGGCCGGTTAACATTTTTCGCCCC
The DNA here is from genome assembly GCF_040581485.1 of Linepithema humile. Classification (NCBI taxonomy): domain Eukaryota; kingdom Metazoa; phylum Arthropoda; class Insecta; order Hymenoptera; family Formicidae; genus Linepithema; species Linepithema humile. Next base: position 4,134,146 of record NC_090128.1, on the reverse strand, counting down.
GCCGCTAAACAGCATCGTAATTTATGAGCGGATACGCAACTAATATCTCGGCTTTAATTTTAACTCCGTTTATTACGCGCGTATTCGGTCGGTATGCGAGCACTCTCGGCATAACGATGCGATTACGATAGCCGGAAGTCGATGAGATCGCTGAGTAATTAACCGCTCGCCGCCGATAGTCTATTCGCTCTTGGCCTCCTTTTTATAGCCAGACTTAAATAATAAATCCACATCGCTACTACGTTCTTTAAGTAAGATCGTAAAAGTTGTTTTATATACGCAAAGTATCTGGAAAAGGAAAACTAGTAAATTTCAAAACTTTCGGTATCTTAGCGTTATCGATGTTAAACTTTTCCTGACGTGCACAGAAATTACTTAAATTACGAACGTTTTTTATTCTAATTGTCTATTAATCGACAATTTACTGAAGAAAATGTTTTGTTTCTAAATAGAAATATTAAAATTTAGTTTATTTGAGATTAGCATTTTTAGAATAAAATGCTACATTAATTTTTTCTTTTTAGGGAAAATTGATAAATAAATTTTATAACAATATCTTTTAAAGAAAAAAATTCACATCTATTCCAAAAAAATAGTTATAAAATATCAAATTTTAAGTTTAAAATATGTTATTAAACATTCGCGTAGATATGCAATTGCACGTAACATTATACAGTCATTATGTGATGTAAATCCCTGAATTAAATAGAAAACAAAGCACAGGTAGTTCTTGATTAGTACTGTTAATGTACTATTTTCGAAAATTCCCGTGTAAACCGATTCCGGGTGCAATGAAAACACAATTTTCTATTGAAAATACAAGTAGCTTTTGTTGTACGCGCGCTTTAATTGGTGGATTGGTGGATTTAGACCTGAGTGGTTGGTTTTTCCGAGGCGTTAATTGCACAAATACCGAATTACCAGTCTTTACCAAATTTGACATGCATGCAACATACACATTTGGTTCTTATGATAACAAATGTATATTTTCTCCGTTTGTTTTTTTTTATTTTTGCTATATCTATAATTTTTATCTTTTTTTTTTTCAAGTGAAATGATTGAAATGTAATAAAGATGGTAAAAGAAGTAATTTCTATTTCGTGAAGGCAAATATCAAACTAAATGTAACTTCTAACTTAATTACGCGCAACGCACACCTGCAATGATGTAATATATTTTATATTTAACTTTAAATTTGACATTTTAACAGTAATTAAATTAAAACTGTAAGATGTATGCAATATATCGCAAATATATTCTACGTAATAAAACTTTAATTTTAAAGCTTAAAGTTAAAATTTTCTTAAATGTAGGTACTGCTTATTTTTATAATTTTTTAATTTCCATATTCCTCATATAAGTCTTGATTTAAAATTCTATTGAATTAAAAAATAATAAATATTTTGGAAAAAATGTATGTATATAATTTGCAAGCATTTTATCCATTAAAAATTGAAAATTTTGTTCATTTTCAAAAAACCTTATAATTAAAAAATTATTCAACGGCTCAATATTTTTTGGAGACATTAATGCAAGTTTGTGGATTTTTCAACAAAGTATATTTAACAAAAGAAATTGCGATATAGTTTGTACTTTAATATTAAATATTTAATATTGAACTTACTCGGCTGTATAACATAAGCAAATCCGTCTTTGACCCATTGGACGGCACCGACTCGGTTTGTAACCTCGCAAGGAATTACCACTTCGCCGCCCTCAAGCACGGAACTGTTGCTCGGCCTAATCCGGAAATGTTGTTGTACGGCCTCGCCTGTAACAGAAAGATAAAAGTGATTTCGGTTCCAAAGCGGCGTCTCTCGGAAGAACGATAAAGCTCACGTGTTCCTGCGCAATGGTGCTTGCGAACGTTTTATACTCGCGCGATAGGATGAAGTAAAGTAGGATGATGTGTGCCATAGATTACAATGTTATGTCTATACGTTAAGATATTCGCAGAAATTGTCTACGTGAGATTTATAAAATATATCCGGATTCAAAAGTGTTACAAGTCAAAGATCGATTTTATTCAAATGGATACTTCGAAAGTAACAATTTCTTTAACGCTAAAAAATGCAAATAATATAAAAATGTAATAAATTTAAGTTTCAAGAATATAAAAAACAAAATAAATTTTTAGCTTATCAATTTGAATTTATAGTGAATGTCCGTTATTGTTATTTTATTGTTAATATTTTATTACTGTTTATTATAACGTAAGAAATAAAATAATGTAAAAATAACATCATTGAAATTTCGATTTGCCATTAAGCAGGATTAAAAGATAACGGTATGTAAAAAAACATCGGGCGTCTGTCTGTCGGGCGTCTGAAATTATCATTTCTTACAAAATAAAAATGAGAAACACACAGCCAATTAATGGCGGTACACGCGTAAAAACGAGCTCAATCAAGAACTCATAGACTGCAGGACTGATAACTATGTGGCCATTAACCGCGTGGCTATCCAGCATTTATTGCGTGACGGCACATTGACTTCCGATTCGCTCGTAATTTGCGGATTCACGTACAGTTACGTCGATCGTTTTGGTTAATTAACTTTAATAGCGTATCGTCTGGCTGTTTTTAGTACGCTGATAATAATGTAAATCAAAAGATTTTATATACCAAGAAACTACGTTAAACTACGTTACGTCGACTCGATTGGCTCGATATCAGGAGAATCGAACGCACTCGTCAGCTTGTATGATTTCTCACTTTTCACGGGCGAAGTGAAGTTATAATCGCGACTCGCAAGCACTTTCTTAACGCGCTCTTTGTATTACTTTCGCTCTCGATTTTTTCCGATAGTTCTTTATTTATCCGTTTCGGTCTCCGTTCTTTTCGCCCTCTGGTTTTCCTCCGTTCCCTTTTCTTTTTACTCTCGCTTTTCCCATTCTTTCAATTCTGCTCGCTGATCTTTTTGAGCGGAGCAAGAATATAGAAAGGTGGAGAGAGGAAGGGAGAGAAAGGAAGGGGGAGAGAGAGAGAGAGAGAGAGAGAGAGAAAGAGAGAGAAAGAGAGAGAGAGAGAGAGAGAACAATAATTATGCCGATAATGTCGGCGATCACGCAACCGCTAAACTCTCCGATACCGCTGCTGGAAGAATCAAGGTAATCGGACGGTTTGGTTTCGATATGATCGATAATCTCTGTAGCGCGTGGTATTCCACGTCTGTACCACATCACGGTACCGCACGCACGAGATCGGTCTGCGTTATACAGCGTTACCGTGAATATCCCCCTTTGTTGGATGCCGTTGCGTTAGAAGCGGATTCACACGATTCGCCCTTATCGACAATTTGCATCAATTATGCAATTACGCCCATTGTGTAAGTAACACTAGAAATTATAATTTGCGATGCACGACGAATCCCTGAATAAAACACGAATTGCGACTTCGTCTCTCAATCGCAATTTGGCTCCTTTCTCTCTGCCTCTCTCTCTTTCTCTTCCGGTGAGTTTAAAAAAATTTTATATAAAATTTTGATATGTAGAACTTGACACACGCAGTTTTTAACAATTTTTCCATATAGAAAAATCGATATATATATTGCAGCAAAAATGAAAAGATTCGTATAGGCTATGTAAAGTGATTTACAATTGAACCGTTTATATTGGAAAGGGCATAGCTCACGTTTTTTGGTCAAATTGGATCAACAATGGTTTTCAATATCTCAACTCTCTCTCTCTCTCCCCCCTCCCCTCTCTCTCTCTACTCATGTTCTGTTTGAAAAGGACACGTGTCTCTCATCCATCATTGTAACGATATACACTCTCATGAATGCGCGTTAATTTGGAAATGGCACAGATCATGAATTAGCGCTACTAATTGCATTGAAACGTAAAAATATTAACTTTCCTTGGTCAGTTTGTTTTTTATCGTAAAATGCAAGTTAAATAAAATACAACATTGCTGTGCTGCTATGGATTTTTATTTGATAACGTATTTTAATATTGAATCAACAGTGCGTTTTAATAGCTACGATGTAAATTAAATTTCATGCTTCATAAAATAAAATATGAAAATTTAAATACTGATAACATACTGCATAGTAAATTCTTTCGTCAAAACAAGTGTGTTAATTAAACTAACAATCTGTTCTTATGCGTTGCATAATATACAAATTTGTTACAATTCTGCAATTGTGAATTTTATTTTTTGTTTTTAGATATAATTTTGGTGATTGCTACAAAGCTGATTAAATTATTTGGAACCCGTGGCGTTATCGAAGCGAGCGATTTAATTATGTTATCGCGAAAACTGGTATTATAGTTAATGGGAACCTGGATCCCTGTCGCCTCTTATGCTTGTATTTTTCAAAAAGCCATTAATTTCTGCGAAACGGATTGCATTTGGTAGTGGATTTGCGACGACGCGCCTAAGCGAAAACTCGTCCGTGCAATACGCACACGCACTTGGAATGATTCATCCAGGATGATCGTCCAGAGTGAACCGTGTAAATTGGGTTTTGAGCGGTCGCCTGGCCCGACCGAATTTACGCAATCTCGCCGTCCAAATGCAACGTCAATAAAATATAGGTGAGCGCCGCCGGCCGAGGTCTAAACGCGATTCGACGGGCGTCGTTTAATTTTGTAGCACAGACCAACTGGTCGACGCTTCGATTCGTCCAAAGGGATTCGATGATTGGGCGCGATTGTGGAGAACGGATTAAAACGACGTTGACCGGCCGCGGTCGGCGAGCGAGAGTTCGAAAATAGACGGGTAACGAGAGATACGAAAATAAAGTTTATAATTGAGTCCACATCGTGGGTCGCGGCATTATCCGAATAAAAATTTCATTTAGACAAAGAGGTTGGATAAATGAAAAAAAAAAAAAAAAAAATTAGCTTATCTCTACCTGCGGGATAAACGTTCCGTTCAAATGGAAATTCATTTGAAGTTAATAGCTATCTGCGTAACTCTTTATTTGATAATAAAATAATACTTTTAATTATAGGTGCTTGTTTGTTTATGATGTCCAAGATAATTTCTTTCAATTGGTATATCAAATCAAGCCCTTTTAATTAAATTTATGAGTCTTTTATTAAAGCCGCCACATAGAAACGAGTGTGTAATAAAATTCATCGAAAAGAAATTAAAATTTTTTTTATTCCGCAAAATCATGTTTTCGAGTATTTTTAAATCCTTCTCGAGTTCTTGACACGAAATCTAACTATAAATAACGATAAATCTATTTTACGATGCTGATAAAACACAAATCATTGAAAATGTCGCAGTATTGTAACTATTTTATATCCACGCGAATACATAGAAAACCGGCTTTTACAGACGGTAAGGCGATAAATAATTGTCAGCGCAGTAAACATGCCTCCATAAATACACAGAGTAAACGTAACGTGTATGTGTAACACAAAGAATCGGGCGATTGCTTAAGCAAAATTTACCTTAACGTGCTAAAGCTTTCAGCGAATTCTTAATTGACGCGAAACGGGAAACATGCATAATCGGCCTAAAGAAAAATAAACGTTTCGGATGAGATAAAGAAGGAGAGAGAACAGCAGAGGACGCGCAAATTCACCGTATGAATTATACGATTATTGGCCTCGTAACTTTTTCTCGCTATGATGCAGTTTCACGCACAACCGCGCTTTAATAAGCGCTTCTCCACACGATGGACTTTTCCTCCGTGTTTTGGATCAGTTTGCAATAAATTTATTTCGATAAGAAAGATGTGTAGCCGGCGATTCAATAATTTTCGAATTATAAGAGATTATAAGAGATTGAAAGCGGATAAAAATTCTTTTCGGGACAAGCGCAACTTTGATAACAAAATATTACTCTTTATCTAATGTCAAACGAACGTTATTTGACGTAATTTGAAATTGATGTCAGTTAGAGAGAGAAAGATACAAGACGACATAATAGAAAATTCGCTAGGAAATGCGGACTCAAAGAAAATTCCCAGTAAAGAAAAAGTCGACTCCAAATTGGCGGACGGAATCTGCAGACGAAGGGAAATGCGCAGCGGAATCCAGGACATCCTGTATATACGGAGGCTTTAGACTCTCCTGGTTTGTTTATTTCAGCAACTGGGACTCGGATTAAATCGCTCTCTATCTCTCTTTCTCTCTCTCATTCTTATTTCAGCCGCTGGAAAGTGTTCACCCGGTAGGTACACAACCGTCACCGACGTCCGCATAAATTCCGCGATTAATCGCCGCGCGCCGCCGATCAATTATTGAGCGCGCTTTTTATCCGTGCTGTAACGTCGCCGACGGTGGCTTTCGTCTGCGCGAACCGTACATATTTACCTTTCCACCGTATTACGGGCAATTCTATGTAGATCTTACTTCCTTCCCGCGCTCGGCCATTAGAATTTCAAGCGTGGATCCGGCTCACGGAATTTTCGATAAAATCACCTCGCCGTCTCTCTTCCTGGCTCTCGGCGAAGAGGTAGAACCGGCGTAGTTCTTAAGCTCTATTCATCGCTCGATCAGCCCGTTTTATATCCGCTTTAATTTATTAATTTTATGACTTGGAAGCTTGGCAATTCGAAGATAAAAAGAGAAAAAAATTGAAACGAATACCCAAGCATTTAACCAAGAATTTAGATAGCTTTTTTTTGAATTTTGTGTTGCGACCTCCTTCTTGTTATTCATTCTCGAAGGAATAATTTATGCAATACCGAAAAAGTCTCGATGGTGCAAAAAAAAAAAAAAAAAAAAAAAAAACAAAAAAGAAACGGCATCCTAGATACTCGATTGTGTGAACGCAAATTTGTTCGTAACGATTGCGTCCCCCTAGTAGAGGCATTCAGCTTTGAGATCGTCGTTAGCTGAAAATACCCTCGCTGTTCTATGTACTTTCGCCGTCGCCAGCCAAATATTAACGTCGTTAAGTTCGCAGGCGCAACAAATTCCACATTTCTCGTTTTCTTGTCCCGATCGGGCGGCTGTCGTCGCCCGCAATGAAAAGGTGGCATAATGACTAGGAGGAGCAGGGAAGGGGATGAGGATGCAGAATCTCTCTCGACTCTCTCCTCTTCTTCCTTTTCTATTCTGAAGGGAAAAGACGATCTTCCGCCTCTTCCTCGCGCTCGAAAATGCAATTTCCAGCATTGCGACGACATCTAATTCAATCCGCGCCGTTTCTTCCCGGCTTTTGTGTCCACCTTAAGTCTCACTATTAAGGCGAATTTACGCTTTTGGTGATTTGTCGTGAAAATCCGAGGCCGAATCCGAGCCGAGAAAGATGGGCGATAGTCTCGCGAAAATTAAGAAATCACAAGAGCGCATCGCAGCCGTGCGAGAGTACGCTGCGTAATAACACTTTCGACAACGGAAGTGGACGCAAAAACTCGTTCTCGAGCCGGTGCATTCATTGATAATTCCGACGTAATCGTTCGCAATCGAAGCGTGTAAATTCGCCCTCGGTCGAAACGGGAAAGCGGTCTCGCGAGGAGGCGAATAAAAGAACCGAGTCTCGTCCTTTTTGTCGTTTCGCACCACACAGATATCGTCCCTCGCCGGTGATTTCATTCACTTCGGTCGCGGCGCATTATACGAAATGAGAATGTTCGTTTAAGCGGCACAAAGGGACCCGAGAGTGTCGATGTGTCTCGCTCTCTCAAACGAGAGGGCATATGAGTTTCCTAAAAGACGGTGCCCCGCCACGCTTCCGGTTCACTGTCGTTCACTTCGTCGCGCAATATATCGGCTTTTTTCGAAAAGGCGCGGAAAGAGCGTGACGCGAGAGAGACTCGTGAGAAATGATCAGAAGTCTCAAGGTTCTGACCTCGACTTCAAGTACGAAACGACCTGAGAATAAGTCATTGAATAAGCCGCGGAATAATTCGCAACGAAAAGAGCGTAACGCGTATATTATGCCAGAAATTTGCACTGCAGTTTTCAGCCAGATTGCGCCGATATAAAAACGATTGGATAACTCGGCTTTCTGATACTCGCTGTTTTCAGTCAAACACGCCGGCAAATCGAAAAATATCCCTTTTTTCGAATATAGCTTGTGCGTGTTTTTGACTACTGATTTTATCGCTTTAATATTTTTGCAAATTTAAAATTGGTACAAAATTATTTTATCGTTGTTTTTTAGTTAATTTGGCAATTGGTTTTATTCGTACAGCATAATTTATAAATATTACGCATATATAAATCGAAAGTTATGAAATATATTTTGTAAAATTTACTAATTATTAACCAATCGCGCTGACAACTGACTAGCGGGCGCGCGGAGTCGACTCATCCAAAGAAATTCGCAGCGAGTTAATTCTCGAAATTATTTACGATTTTACACAGTGTGTTCATTGAATGCATATAATCACGCTATTTAAGATAAATATAATAGCTAATAGACGCATCATGCATATGACACGTTGTTGCCAGGGACAGATTGGGACAGATAACAAATGACATGCATAGCGCGTTATTCCGGCGCAAATGGTTAATAATGGTTACGAAATGATATAATGGAATAATGAGAAATAATTTTTAATATAAGTCGTGTTTGCGAATATAGGTCAGTCTTAACACGCAAACCATGTGGTGTCGATTGTATAAAAGTCCCTTTTCCGTGCATTTTTAAAATAATCTTAAATTGTGCATTAAGTCAAAAAATCATAAGTTCATTATTCACGCTGCACACGTTGTAAAATATCTCTGCTCGTGAATTAGACGTTCGTATCGAGAAACTATAACGTATTCTTGTTAGATTTAATAATAATTATTATTTCCATTACGAAATAATAATGCTATAATGCAAAATAATGATGTTTGTGAATATGTAAGTCGATCTTAAAAAAATCAAATAAAGCACGATATTACTTTCGAGATTCGCTTGCTTTTCTTTAAAAAAAAAAAAAAAAAAAAAAAATATCTTTGTGATCTCGAGGTCGAGTCGTCATCAACCAGATATGTATATCGAAAAGCATCAGGTAACATCGCGGAAACACGCGCTGCATATCACTGTCTCGTTATTTTAAATTAGAGAGCGTACATTGTGACGCGGAGCAGACAATGCGGGTATAGATAGGGTAACCGATACAATAATTGACCGGTATGCGGTAATTGACCGCCATCGCGTCCCTGCTCGCGGTCTGTATATCAAAATCGGCGTTATAATTGTTTTCAAAACAAACCCTCGAAAGTGGTCCCTCGTTAACTTATAATCACCCTGTACTGTCATATTTTACCGCAGAGCATGCGTGAAATGTAACAAAAGCTGGATGAAAGTCGCATTTTAAAGTGATATTCTTCCGCAGTTCTTTATAGTTTATGTATCATTGTTGCAAACAATCTAGAATTGTTTGTATTTACGCTATTAACACGATCGCTATTAACTAACGGGAGATGTTTGTCGAGAGAAATTGTGTATGTTCGTTCGAGATTCCGCGCGATCCTGGAATTTTAATATCTCGTTAAATTATTTGACAAAAATTAGATGACAAAATTGGATTAACAGTAGGAATAAATTTCGCGCAAATATTAATACACAAATTCCAGCACGTTGAGTTGAATAATTCTATCTTAAAGTTAGAAATACCGAGATCAATGTCCGTCAAAATGTAATAGCGAGCTCGTTTGTTCCATCTATCATCGGGACACGCAGCGAACCGGAGAGGAGATAGTGTACATCGAACTGTATCTCTCCGCAGAATTTCAATGAGCAGCCTCCGCTCGACGTCGTTCGATATTATCAAAGAAACGTGTCTTATTTCATATCGAGCAAAGGGGAGCTCCTTGCGAGCTCCAGACTGTCGATTTGCGTAATTAGTCGCACCACTATGCAATCACGTTGCGGTAATTGAAGGCCCCGCGAATACGCCAGCTGCGAATGCGATAATGACTAGAATGGACGAAGCCGAGATACACAAGAAAGCTTGATTCATCTCGCTCATCTCCAAGATATTTTTAACAATGTGTTAATTATTAATAAATCTTGCAACCGACAGTAAACTTTAATATCGCAAAATAGATATTTACGAGTTATATCGAGTATTATTTTCCAAAGAAACCACTCTCAAATTGAAAAAACTGTAAAAATTTACTGAGCAATCTATTGAGACGTATTCTACGAGCAGTAAAGCTATATTGACACAAGATGTATGGCAGCTTACAGGTGAAACGTGTTACTACGTATAAATTAGATATTAGATTTTCGTCGAATAGATGTTTGCTTTGGGGCTTATACACCGGGCATCTATAAGTCACGGTCGACTGGGATCGTGCGACTCTTCATGGTCGAAGGCTTTCGCTCAATGCGGTTATAAAGCACCGGTGCAGTCTGATCCGATGAGAAATTATGATTTATGATAGGTGCCCGTGTACGGTATAGAGTGGCCATCAGAGCCGGCGGGAACGCCAAAATGTAATCTCTTAACGAGAATTTCCTGCAACTCCACTTTCCCGAGTAATATCTTCCTCGCGCTTGATATCGAATATATCGCAATTAAGCTCCAAGAACGTAAACAGATTACGACTTTGTACTTCAAGTCTTAAGTGTAGTTTAGTCTGACGTAATTTAAGGTTCGCTTGTCAAGAAATTTAATGTTACGAATGAAAAAGTTGTGGCAAAGAGAGATGGCGTTCTAACCAAATTTTCTACCAGGAAAAGTACGTCGCGAGTCTCGTAAAAGTTTTCCGCGAACTTCGAAGTATGAGAGAATAAATATTCTAGCTCTGCTTCGTTACTCGTGGACTTCTCTCCAGCATTGTCGGGGCTCGTCACGCAGTAAATGAATAAACTGTTATTGCGGTCAATCGGCGTTTCGAACTTTCGTTTCTGTTTTGTGTTTATGCGCGCCGAAGGCGCCAAGAAGGAGACGCCCTTTTGCGAGGGGGGCCGCCGCTGGCACGGCCGGATGTAAACCTTCTTCTTCGCCGTCGTCTCTTACCGCAACGCGCTTCCTTTCGCGCCTGGCGATCTCCATTCTGACCAGCAGGCAGGCAGGTTATTTCAACGTTCTTAATTGCGATTCTTCTCACAGGCCGGCACGCATGGGTGCGCGCACGTTACATAGATCGTGGGATTGTTTCGTGTTTTGATGTGACAAGGGAAAATTTTTTGATAGCGAATTTACTTTAATTTTCGACGTTTCTGAGATGGCTTATCTTAGTTGCTTTTTTTACATTGTTTATCATTTAAGAAGCTACGAAGAGGCTAAGATGCGCGATACTTCTTAATTATCGTGCTCTTGATTATAGTTGTTTAAGGCGTGTGTTCCGCTCTCAAATTAATTAGGCGAATAATAAAAATGTAATTGTGTATGCATGTTTAAAATGCAATTAACATGACAGCTATAACGCCAAACAACTCGTACGAGCGACTATATGCCATCGTGTGTTGTTTAACTGCGTTCTATGAAGTGTCTGCATTCAACTGGTGACTACAACGTAATACCAACTTTATGATTTTAATTACAGCATCAGTCTCTTTAACGAGTGATGTCGTGCGAAAATATGAAAAGTTCTTTCATGTGATACAAATATCGCGCGCAGAAATAGCACTTATTAATAACTGGAATATTGAAATTCGCATTATTGTCGATAATATAATTATGGACTAATTTTATTACATTTTAATCACAAATTTTTTTAAAAGTATTCTCGCCAAATTGTTTTTTTATCATCGGCATTACGCCAGAAGTTATCTCTAGAATTTTTAATTCTGTCAGATGTACATCATATTTTTTAGGAGAGTAACGCCACATGGGATTGAGGTCGTTAAATGCAAAACTATGCAAGTGCCAAAAACATTTTTCATATTTTTATACTTTTCACTGTAGCACACTGTCATATCTACTCTGTAATATGCAAACGAACTTTACTGCACTTGTCTCGAGTACTATTATTTATCTTCTTTCCATTCCAACATGTAAAAGTGTAACATATCTTTAAATAACATCAAATTTTTACTCCAAAATTATCATTCCGACATTTACATTACATTGCATATTGTTTTTTTACACCTGTAATTTAAAAAAAAAAACTGTTTATTCATTAAATTTTATCTGTGACTTTTTCACATAAGATAACAATCACTCATTTCGTTTGAATAAAAATTGTTTTATTATGCGGCTAATCAAAAATAATATATGGCGGCAGCGAAAAATTCAGCGACGCCAATTAAGATACACAAATATAATTTTTTCCAGCACAGCAAAAATTTCAGCAAAAATTCAATCGAGATTGTTTGCATATTTTCTATGTACTTAATGATTTCCATCGGCGAGCGTCAATGATATTTTCCCATTAAACGTGCTATGCCGCCGCGGCGTCTAGCCGTTGTATCGTTTATGCATCGCTCAGCGGATGCACGACATTTGAAAGCCATGAAAGCAATATCGTTCGAAGGAAGATTCTTCGACGATATTTTTTTTTCGGGGAATGCGAGGAGAAAGTTACATTCATCTAATTTTGAATTCGTCTCGTAGTCGACATATCGAGGGAAAGAAAGAGAGAGAGAGAGAGAGAGAGAGAGAGAGAGAGAGAGAAAATACTTCATTAGCGGTACACCACAAAGTCGACCGAACGTTAGATCTCTCAACCGTAGATATCCGGAATGTAATCGTTGTGATCGTGACTTATACGACGATCGCCTTTTAAATTTATCTGTGGGAATCTCTGCGCTTCGTAGAATAAAGGCAGTAGAATTGGATAATTAATTGCGTTACGCTGCACCTGCACTCGCGGACGTTAGAGTTTGAACTTCATTTTGAAATGTCGTGATGTCGCGTTGGACGACAGTGACGTTTAAATATTAATACGCGGAACGAGAAATATACGTATAAGAGAATATATTTGAGTGATCTTCCAAAAATATGATAGTCATATAATACGACTAATTGATATATTTCATTATGATAATATGAAATATAATATTACGGACATTATGATGTACATAATAATGTTTCCTGCATTTTCAAAATTTTTGATGCGCTATATTTAAAATTATGAATTTGTCATAAATTTGCTTAATAAATTTAATTTATTTGACATCGTGAACAATCCTGAATTAGCCATTTTAAAAAAAATATATGTGAGCGTATCTTGTTAAACATGAATATACATTAACTTTTCTCGTAACAAAAAATAGTTTGTTAAATTTGTTAAAAATATAAAAATTTAATATTTAATTTAATGAAATAAAAAAACAGATAAAAACAGATTTATTTTTTCATTTATAATTTACGTATAAACTTTTCTTGAAGAAGTTGAGCGGTAATAGTCTGTATAAAACGAAAGTTTTCAATAATTTCGCATCGCGTTGTATTTTCATGTGCCAGCCAGAATGCGGTAATTAAAATGCAAAGTTGGCGTTATTCCATAATCACTACCTGCATAATTTTCTCACATATATATTTTGTGCAGTACAAACAATAACTGAAAGCGAATGCTCTGCCCGAAAATTACGTGGTTTACACACAGTTTTGCGTTTCGGATATGTCGATATTACTGACATAGATTTCAAGCCTGCTGTGAATAATTTTTCATTGTGCATTTATGAAACATCCCAGAAGACTCGAACAATGATCTCAGCGAAACAAATCTTAGGAAAAAAATTTGAACAAGAATTCTATGCTTTTTTATAATTAATCAATTTTTAAACACCGCTATTTATATCAAACTCAAATTAAATATAAAGCAATCAAATTATTGAATTCCAACTATATCAATATCGAATCGAATCGAAGACTCAAATCTAGTAATTTATTCTGCATAATTTTATTTTAAATTAAATATGACGTAAGTTCTCGTTATTTATGCGCACTCGTAGTTTTTCGTTTGCCTTCTAATTTACACGCTCATATTATAATACTGCAATAAAATAAAAAAATAATTTTACATCTAGTTTCCATTTTCAATTTTTGACGAGGCAAAAGTTGCCCGAGAATTCGCAGGATATCTCTCTGCTATCATTGTTCAAGTTGTTTGGCACAGCCTGCACTTCTCTCGCGGCTTGTAATTCCAAGAGCGGAAGTTTCGAGCGCTCGTTCCGACGCACGAGCGAGCGCGTTTATGCTAGCTCAAGTTGGATCATCATCGTATACGGAAGGAGATACGGAGAAGAAGAAGACGGCGACGAGCGCGAGCATAGGAGAACGACGTAAGAATGGGCGGGAATAGGAAATCGGGGAGAGAAAGGCGGACAAAAGAGGGGAGAAACGCGGCGAAGCAGTTACGGGGATTATAGGCTAGAGCAAGACGGGAGGGAGGGGGGGGATGCGTACGTCCGAATTACGTGCATCGATTCACCGGCCGGGCGAGTTCGGAAATGGGGAAAGTTTCACGGCGAGCCGATCCTTTCGGCGGATGAAGAAACGTCTTCAGGTGTAGGCAAAAAGTAGGTTGGTAAGATCGGCGAGTGGGGAAACGAGACTTCGCCGGATCGCAAATTTCGACGGCGATCGTTTCGGCAGCAGCAAATCGGCTCCCGCTATCGTTTCGCGCGAACAAGCTCTAACGCTTCCCCTCGGATTAACGAGCTTTCGGTTAGGTATTAGGACGCGAGCTTGCGACATGACGTAATTGGTTGTTTGGGAAGGAAAGGGACGTAAAAACATGTCACGTCGTTTACAGTCTTGTGCTCTTGCGGTCACCTTGAAGATAGTACTACACGGCGCGCTCTTGTACGCGGCTACGGAAGATTGGCTACGAGCGGTATTTGTGCGAGGATGATAAGTAAGTATTATGGAAGATGCCTCGTGCTCTCGAGCTAACAGCATTAATTCCGCCGTGCAGCTTCTATGCGGCAGGGTTTATTAACCCGCTCGTTCGTATCGAGATAAATTCGATATAGTTTACGCTCCTGATAACCACATATTCTTGTTAAATATTCAAAGTGGTAAGCAGTTATGATATTGAAAATGAGAGAAATAATCCTAATTAAGTAATTTTTACGAAATTTTCTAATACCAGAAATAACATCTTATCGCGTTAAATTAATACACTTCCTCCGTAATGGGCGACCGTAGCATTAATAATATCGTTTTATCTACAATATTATGTTCTCTATTTTAGTAACGTTTAATTACACCAGTTATCTAATGGAGGAGACACTCAAAATTGAAATGCTTTATGTCAAATCCCTCCTACGGTTCATCGATTCAAATTAATCCGGTCGACTAGAGATGGTGCCATAACAAAAATCCGCTGAACGCAAATACAAACTCGAGCGTCGCGAATTTTCGACGCTGCTGTGTGTCCGATTGCGTTTTATTGGCAGACTGACATGGCCACTCGGGAAATGACGTACTCTCGTCGCTTTGTCATTTAGAGCGTATCGAACAATCGAGTGTGCCGGCGCGACGGCGGCCGACTACATTCATACTCTACATGTTTAAAACTGTTATGTATCCCATATTCCATTTGCAACATGCCGTGCGATGGCATTGCAGTGAGTGCACAGATGCGGTAAGAGCAGTTCACTAATTCTGCGCGGAATTCGATTGGCAAGGTTTATGATGCTAAATTAATAAACAGCAAAAATTTCGATCCACTTGTAATTTATCGTTCGAGGTGAATCAATTAAAAAAAAAAGGCACAGAAATCAACGTGAAGATCACGTGCCGTGACGCGCTGTGCAGTTTAATCTCGTGTATTTAATTAAATTAAAGCAAGTTTCTCCCTTTAACGCATCGCGCTTAATTGAGAAACGACAAGTTTGGACGGCGAAGAAGAATGACTATCCGTCCACCGTTTGCTCGAGAACGCGAGTTATGGTAATTCGGTCGCCGCCGACTGACATTTCTTTGACTAACGCTCGCACGGACATTTCGCTAATTCGAATTATCCTTCTCGCGGCACGGACGGATTGTCTTTCGTTCCGGAGGCCGTACGTTCGCGCGGCTATGCGCACGGCCGCATTTTCCGCGCTGACACAAATGGGATTTGCATCACCAGAAATAATGAAATTCTAGGCAGACTTTATTACTATTACGGGGCGCGCGGCAGCGGACGCCCTCTCGGCCCGGCCTCACCTCTCCTCCGCAGGATGCGCCCGACTTTGTAACTTCGGGCGAAATTGAATTCTGCGCGCTTTCGTCGGTTTAACTGCAATTTGTAAAAGTCCCGCACTCGGCTGCACTGTCAGCCGTCGCGGCAGATCTCCGACATTTTTCAAAAGTCAACTTTCGAGGCCGGTAAAAATTTTCGCGCCCGCTCCCGTTATTAATGACCGAAGTGATGTTTCAAATAGCGCGTGAAATTCCGAACATTTTAGCACTCCAAATTAGTCCTTTAATCCTTTCGAGCATCCGGCCAATTACGCCGCGGCGGGTTTTCATTGTACTTCAAGGGATTAATAATTGATATCACGGTAGAGCCATTAATTAATCTCACCTACAACATGGTCGTTTATAACTCATATACGTTGATTATATAATTGAAAATTCTAAACGGGCAAGAAATTGAGACATGCATTTTAGAAGTACCTATACACAGCGTTTCCGACACGTCTTTGCAAAGTGCAAAGTTCCTTATGTTTTACGAGCAAGATTCAGTAACTACATCCGCGTTTAATAAAGGTAAAGGGTTTTACTCTCCAGTCCTCTATATTCATGAGCGTTACTTCATCTCCATAAAATCGAAAGAAAGCCTCGTCGTGCATTTGTCACTGTTCGCCGATATTATTTTCTTACTTTTTCGGGAAGGTTTTCAGGTAGCAGCGTGATTAGTATCTCATTTCCGCGAAGTAATTGCGGCATCGCCGGGTTCTTCCGTTACTCGTTACACGTCGGGCAAGGAATCATAATGCGTAATTTACCGCGTAACTGACTTTGCCGTGTTACCTTACATCTCAAATCTAGCGTGTAGCTTGCCAAGTTCATCAGAAGACGAGTTTCCTGTGTCACCTCGATGTTCGCACGTAAGGAATACTCGCACAGAATCATTCGAAATTATATACTTCCTTGAATCATTCATGCGCTAATTTCACATGAAAAATAACGCTTCAATCTTGGATGAAATATAAATTAACATGCTGGAAATATCCGGAATTAATATTTTTATTTATCAAAATGTCATAGAAAACTTGATAATGCAAATCTTGATTGCAAATCTTTTTATAAATTAAATTCGATATCCAAGTTTTTCGATCTGTTAAAATATTAAGATTCCATCAAGATTTCAATTTTCCATACGGCAATTCTAAAAAAGTAGATTTCAAGATAAAAAGATGCAGAACAAAACTTCAGAATTTTTTCCAAGGCGAATGTACACGGCTGTCACGGCGCACGTAGAGAATTGGCAACTTCCTTTGCTTTATATAACCTGTGTGTTCCGAAGACACATTTTAGATACTGTTCATGTCAGATAACAACATAACTGGCGAGGGTCATCTTTGGAATTCTCGGAATTGTTAACTTGTCTAACTTACTCGGCTCTTGCCCTTGGCAATGTCTTGCGCAGAAAAATGGGATGATAAACGATGTCAAGTTCTGCAAAGGAACGCGCATGACAATCCATAAGCCAACGACTTTCAGTTAACACGCGAACCATTCAGAGCGTTGGAAAAGCGAAAGAATGCGAGAATTTATTGGTTCTCTAAACGGATAATAACACGTAGGTACGTGTGACTAATTGGCCACGTTACATTGGCCTCTCGAGCCGCAGCCACGACTTCAGACCGCGCGGTAATCTGTGAAGAGTACGCTACCTCGCCTTTTTGCCAGCTCTATTTGCCCAACTGGATCGGCAACCGGCTGAACAGGTTTTGCGCCCGACATGTCGCAGCGTAAAGTAGATAATGGACAACCATCGCCAGGACCAGGGTTGGCGAACATCATTTCAAAATAAACGCGAGCTCGAAACATTGTAGCAGTTGTCGTGAAAAACCTGTCCCACGTCAGCCAATTGAATAGCAATTATCGATGAAACCAGAAACCTAATGTAATGATCAATCATCTCAATTATATTTTAAAGCGACTATAAATTATAGCTGCGAGAAGAAACTTGAAGGAGAAAAGAAGTTATACCTCACAAATTATTTCTCCAGTTATACGCGAATTCGGTGTATTTTAATTACGTGGAGTATTGTTTATTTTTGTTTTTATCTTGTTTATGTGGTTGTTATATCGACAAGGGATTGCATCGGGAAAAGCGTAATGAGGAATAAAAGAGAAGATAAGAGCTGTAATATATCGGTAGAAAGGGAGGATCGCTGATCAGAGAGACATTTTGTGTATACGACAATGTCTGCGCAGATGTGTCCGAGATTGAAAGAAAATATCAATTCTGTTGCCGGTTCGCACTGTTAAGATTCACTTCCTGCTCCAGCGAAAGCAATTGAAACGCTACCGTGTATTCGATACGAAACTCGAATATCCGATATTGAGTTGGGAAGTGGTCATCCGATATCGAATGTACCTTAGATGCTCGTTACTTCGTCCAAGTTGCATTCAGATATTGCGGGATTTAGAAATGGGCGCACGACTCTCAAGTGTGTCGAATAAATTGCATCAATTGCGAGAGCCAGCTGCGTGCGTTATTTAAAATTATTGAATTAATTATGTTATTTAATTATATTGCGTCGGATTGCAATACGCGCGCAAATTTAATTAGTAGTAGCATAATGAACATACGAAATAAATAATTTTCATTCAGCAAAAAAAAACTGCATCAAGCATACGATGTTAAATGTGAATTTATTTTGTGTAACAATTATTCGTCCGAACGTTATTGTTCGAAAAGATTGATATTTATTCTGCGAAAAATATCAATTTAATATTTCAGATGAAAAACGCGTGACACATTTACGGGAAAAGGTATGCAAGCGTCAAGTAATTAGCCAGTGAGCCATGCGCCCCGCGATACAATAAACAGACGCGCGCCGTGATTTCTCGACGACACAACATTCCGTGCATTCAAGTCCAGGCTAACGAGTCCGCTATCTCGTCGTTCGCACGAGCTATGACCCGCCGACCAGCCAGCCAGCCAGCCAGCCCAGCCCAGCCCAAGCAATGCGATATATCGCGTCCGGTTTTATTCGTCTTCGTCCAGAAGCGTATTCGCGCAGCCCATCGCAACGCAAGACTGGTTTCCGTTCATTCATTGCGGCATATCGGACGTTTACTGAATCGTAGCTGCTTGCTCGTCCAATGCCGCGAGTCGTGGGATAGGTAATGGCCGGTTGGCGTGCCCGGACGAGGGAAAATCCGAGGTCGATCTGTATACCTTCCTCCGGTTTATTCTGGGGGGGCGAAAGTGCCGCGGCAAAAAACTGCGCGGTTTTTTCTCTCTCTCTCTCTCTCTCTCTCTCTCTCTCTCTTTCTCCCTTTCTTGCTTGCTCGCTCGCATGCACCGGCTCTCTCGATGTTGCTGGACGGCGCAATTACCGATCGCCTTCTGTTTTTGCTGCTGTACTGCAGTTCACGTGAATTTCGTTACTACCGTGTTTCATCGAGTTTCGGCGCTTTTTCGCGCTCCCGACGAGCCCGCGTGCATGAATAAAGTGGGGCACGCTTTCGCGTTTTATTCATAGAATAAAATCCATGGAAAAATGTGAATAAAGATATTACACTGGGCTCTCGATTGTGCTCGAAGTTGAAGCGTTTACGTGTCTACGACAAAGAGACCGTAGCGAGTCCTATGGAATTTTATGAATAAAAAGCAACGTACGCCGTCACACTTCGATAAACTTCGCTGCCGACTTGGCACGGCATTTATTTTTATTTCGTATAATATATATACATATATATATATATATATATATATGTAATAAAATTTAAATATTTGTTTTTTTATTTAATTCTACACTCTGTGCGCACAATGTGTGGTATAAAAAGATAAACCCGTGTTTTTGTTTCTGATATACGTCGCTGTTATTTTTTCACAAACTGCCCTCGAGCGAAGAATTCCGGATGTCATATATAGTTCAAAGATTTTTTAGTATTTTACTTTTTAATTCGCGCTGGTGGAAAGATTTGTGTTTCAAAGTTGTCTCCACTAATAAAATATATGAAATATATGCAATTTATACTGAGTCGATTAAACGCTGTATTACGAACCAGTCAAATCGATTAAACGAGTTTCTTGTCCCGGCGCGGTCTCTCGTGACTGGCCACTGAAAAACGAGCTACAAGGCACGTAAAAACGCCTATTTTGCAAAATCAATTCAATCTTCTCGTTTCTAGTGTAATGAAAAAATTCTCTCGAGAATGCTCGACCATGTAAGAAATTGCCGCTCGCGTAGTCTCGTGTCGCTGATAAAAATTCGGGAAACGACGCCGTATCTGCACGCGCCGATAGCCATTCCGCCATTGTCCCTTCCGATCTTCCCCTCCTGCAATTACGTGAACGACATTCTTTCGCTACGTGCGATATTGCATCGCACTTGTGATGAAAAAATATGAGAAAATATAAATGATTCTTCTGTCGCATCAACTATTGTTATTGTATTTTTAACGCATATGTTATGCTTTAATATATGAAGCTGGCATCGATATTCCGATATGAACATTCTTTGTATTCAATATAATATTTTTTTAAATTAGCAACAATTTATTGTCATAATAAAATAATTAAATGAGAAAGGTAAATATCTCTCGAATCGCAATAAATGTAATTATATTTTCATAGAAATAATAATTACTAAATAATTAAGCCTTTTAAAAACCAAATCAATCTGTTCTGCTGTAAATTTCTTAATTTTGCTATCACACATAATTAACGCGAGTGTTCATTGATTTGCTTTACTTCGTGGAGTTCAACTTCTGGGAGGTTCGATTAATATTACGAGTAGTTAAATCTAGTTATTATTGTACGCTTTGTCCCACATTTTCCGCGCATATTGAATGAAGATGTAGTCGCAAGCTGAGAATGTGACTACTCGCCACTGACGAGGTCTATAAGTCATAAATATGATACTGCTGGAGCTCTTGTAGGAAAGTATATACTTGCGAGAAACGGAAAGTTCATGAACTACATTACGGCGAAGTTTATACGCCATATCGACCGCGACGTACATCCCTCACGAGTTCCAAAGTTAAACAATGATGTAAAGAAGCTTATTAGCGAATGGAGAAACGCATTATTTTATCAGGTCGCTGACCTCGTGTAACCCCATGTAACGCGACAATAATGCACCTCTCGCATGAAGCGCACGGGAAATCCAAACTACGATACGCTCGTTCCACGTGACGTAACGGAATAAAACATGAGTTCACATGACGTGACAAGTTAGTATGCGTCTACCCCAATTTCCGTCGCGAAAGACAAAAGGTGATGTGCCCCTTCTGGAGCTTTTTCACGGACTTAACGTTTCTTTTCGCCGATTAAAAATATTTCGCTCTCTTACACATTTAAATTATATTTGTGTAACATTACCATAATACTCACTCTCTTATTTCCATAATACTATAATGCATCCACTTATTACGATAATGCAATATCGATAATGGCATAATGAACATTAAATAGACTACGTAATAAGGATAAATCTGCAAATATGGTTTTTTAATATTCGGAGCGCGCGAGGAACGTGCATTTTTCTCAATTGCAATGCTCTTAAGCGCCTTGTTCATTATGCATATCTTATTACTTTATTAAACACACTAAACGTTTAAAAGCTGCATTCTAATTATAGAGAGTCTTAAAAGTCATAATTATCTTTCCTAATTATTTTAAATTCTGTATTTTTTCGCGCACGCGGAAAAGCAAATACGGTAGCGCACAGTCAAAACCGCTCGCCGATATTCGCGAAATTATTTTCGGGGAAAGCGGTCGCTATTTAATCATTTTCGCGCCTCATATGTGGCCGGCGCATAAGTCACGATCGCGTATAATGTGGGAGTGGCATCACTACGCGGTAACAGCGTAACGTAGGATGTTACGCGCGCAGACAATAAGAATTTATCGCGGCGTGAAAAATGTATGGACGGGGGCCTTTCCCCCCCAAAAGTTTCGCGTCGCGGCCTAATAAATTCAGCGCGCGCGGCTCCCTTTCTCGGCGGGAATGGTAGTGGCTGTGTCTGCTTGTAGCCGGAAACAGGCACGGACAGTCAGTTTATAGCCTACACGCCTGCACGAGAACGTGGTGCGACTCGAGTCGCGCTCCTATCTCCTCATATTCCGGCGAAAAGGGACAGACGAAGAGAGAATAAATTAGAGCCGCAGAAATAATCCACCCTCTCAGACATATGCCCCGTTAAGACACCGCGCAACACCGAAAAAATAATACAGCTTGGTGCTCTCGCAGAATCCTGCGCCTTTAATATTTGCCTTGTGATTAGTATTATAATCAATATTAACTATTAACATGGTTTATTCAATTATTGGGTTAATGGAAAAGTAATTTTCGAGGTTAGGATTAAAGTCAAGGGTCGCGAGGAATTATTAGTATGCATTTGTGCATAGAGACACAAAATATTAAAATAAATTTAATCAAAAATATATCTATTAATTTTATATACAATAAATTCTGTTATATCATACCGAGTTGATGAAAAAGTAATTTCATTTTTAAAGTTTGAATTAAAATGAGGAATGTTGCGATGTGTTTACAAGTGATGTCGTAATGAAACAAACATGCCAACTTTGAAGTTTTGTTTTGTCGATTTTCATTTAAGTATCTAATAAATATCTGGCAAATCGCCTGTGTGATTCCGAAGCAAGTAGTGACGGAAAGTTTACGACGAACATTTCAAGAAGTGGTCATTATTTCACAAACAGCCCCCTTTAATTATCGCGGATTATTATCGGCACTGCGAGCTGCCGCTCTTTTGAGGCAAGTATCGAGGATTGTTGACCAGCATCCTCGCAATCTCGTGCTCCGGCAAGCCGGCAAGTCTCCCGCTAAATCTGCAAAGACGGAACGGGACAAACTCGCTCTAACGACCCCATGCCGTGGCACAATGAACACCCGGTTTTAACTCGCGTGCGCGCGTCTTCGAGCGTCGGAAGAAGCTCGCTCCGCCGAAACTATTCAAACTCCGTTTCAGGGTAAGAGCGTCGCGACGCGAGAAGACGAGTGTATAGAGAGCGCAATAAGCGGAGGCGAACGGAGACAGACGGATCGCAGAAGAGAGACGTCTGTGCGCCGGGAGTCAAGGTGCAGCTTTCGGCGAAGCGCTGGCGGGCCTAATGACTCCGGCCACTCAGAGAATACACTAATTACCGTGGAAGCGCTTCGTACACGCTTCCGGAACGTAAGCATTGTGCCCCTGCCGCCGCGCCGGTTGCCATCTCACCCTCCCCCGCTCGATCCCCCGTCCTCGCGCTCTTCGCCCGAATGTGCGAGATATTAGAAGCGCTGCTCGAGTTCGCAATACGTTCTCCTGCAACTGGCGTACAGCTATGGAAAGCGCTCACTCTGGGGTTCCACGTACTTGCTTTCACACGCAGCTCCTCACACAGAAGCCAATTTGTGCGCGAATATAAAATATATCTGGATATAGTTTCCTCGGCTAATATTTTTTTTTATCGCTGCAAAATGTCGGAGCGTTACCGCCGATCCTGCAGTCGATTTATTACGGAGAAATTTTTTCCGCAGAGAATTGAATTGTGCGGTGCGAATTACGTAAAATAGTGTAGTTTAAAAAGGAGTGGGGGGGAAAACGCCGGGAACTGCCTATTCTGAATATTTGCCCGTGAGATTTTCGAGCGCGCAAAAATAAAACGACGCAGAAAAAACATCCCGTAAATTGAGAATTGGGGACGCGCCATACACGTGTATAGAGTAACGATCGGAGTTATCGTCCGCAAGAGAAGTTGTTTTTTTTTTTCTTTAATATGTCGATCGCGCGCCATTGCTTTTCATTTGATAGTGATTCCTACGTATACCTCTATATGCGATATCGGAAATGCGGTGTCGATGTCAGAGAAGGTCTCGGTGTCGAGAGCGAAATATTTTCTGATTTCTAGAGGAACGAAATATCCGCTATTCTATTACTATCGTCGCGTAAGATTTCACAATACGCTTAACGTTAATTTGACGTTAATTTAAATAATAGATCCTTCGACTAGAATGTCGAACATCGATGTTTCATTAGGCGGAAATGTGGAAGTGCTGATAGTTTCCAAGTTGCGTGAGCGATTAAAGGAGATGTATTTTTTAAACTTCGAGTTCCAGAGAAATAAATGGGAGGTAAAATCAACTTCTCTAATTGATTATGGATTATAATACAATTTTAATTGAGTTTCAAGAATGTGCAATGTTCAAGATTGAAAAGTTGCACGATAACACGTACACACCTTCGTCGATATTTCCGCCGAGGGAAAATCGACTCCGAGATTAATCAGAGAATCTGTTATTAAAATTAAGGCTGCGAATTGTGGAACAGTCGTACACGAGGACGGGAGAATGGCCCGAAATTGCGCTTTCCGCAGCTTTCCTGCGGGTCGCCGGAAGCGCAAACTTGTCTCTCTCACACTCTCTCTCTCTCTCTCTCTTCCCCTCTCTCTTTCTCACTATGTTTTCTTTCTCATTTTGCAATTTTGTCGACGCGACGAACGCGATAAGCAAAAACGCTGCAACGAAGTTGGCCGGCTTGACATTAGCCCGACCGGCGTGGCTTAAAGTAGCCGAATATTCATCGCGCGCTCCGCGCGCGCTTGTTAAGCGAGTTTGTCGCCACCGAGTTTGCATACGTTAAACGCACGAGGTGTTTGCAATAATCCGTTTTAAACGCGTGTATAAAACGTACACGTGGGCATTTCGAGCGGAATATGCCGTGCCGCGCCACGCCGGCACGCGCGTGCACATAAGAAAACGCGATAAAGTACAAAAAGTGAATCGTAAAAAGTATAAAACTAATGCACAAAGAGAGATGTAGCATAAACCGAGCAGTGCGACATTATTTTTACACTCGTTATCAACATTACGTACCGATCCACCCTAAACACAATGAATATAAAAGTACTGCTTTTGCATATCATTTAGATGGAATATTATTTAAAGGGGGAAAAAAAAAAAGTAATTTTGCCAGAGAATTTTGTTTTTCGCCTTTCTTTTTTTGTCTATTTTTATTGTGATTGGTTTTATAGCCGTATTCCCCGATTTGAAAAATAATATCCCATTCCTTTCGCTTCGATTTTCGCATTCAATTTTGTTTCGCAGGACTGAATTCGCTAATATATCGCGTCAGCAATTGTCCGGCGAACGTCGCGATAGTGATTCTACCCATAAACTCTGTACTTCCATTCGCGCTATCTCCGCGTTAAAGCGTACACGCCTCCGCGCTGCTATAAAATAGCGCGCGAGTTAATTGAACGGAAATCTCTGCAACCTTTGATTAAATGGGTCATCTCTTAATCGCGATCTCGACTCGGCGCGATGATATCTTTTGTTACTGTTATACATTTCGTTCGAGATCGCAGGAGCGTTCTAAAAGCGTTGATAAGCGCAGTATTACAATCCTGTAAATCTGAAAAGGAAATCCGGAAATAAAAGCGCGTATAAATTTATATGGCAACGGGATTCGTGAGATCTGTATGACGCAACGAGGTTTATAATTCCGTTTTTTTTTTTTTTTTTTCTATTACTGGAAGTAGCGCATTGTTGTTGATGTTAAATTATGTCTTTACAACTAGCTTTATTTCAGTCCGATATTAAAAAGCTCATATACGCGAGAAAATGTATCAGTTTTTTACGTCGGATATCTCTGCGCTTCATTTTGTTTCATAGCGAAATAAGGTTATATGGTTAATGGAGTTACGTACTTTATGGAGCGTCGTCTCCAGAATTTATATTATCGGTAACAAATCTGTTCCGCCAAAGTTGTTTCTCTGTATTGCATTTTAACAACATAATCGGATTATTGCAACTAAATTCTGCAATAAATTATTTACAGCAATATTGTTAGTTTTATTTTTTAAGGCGGCATTGTCAAAATCGAAAATGTTATTCCGATGAATTATTTCTTTAAATATCATTTAGGTTTTTTTATCATTATATAATATGTTTCACTGTCTTTTTTTTTCTAACAATTTATATTTGTGACAATTAAGTCATACCGATCAACTTTCTGTGAATTTCTTAATTTTAATATCAGAGCACATGATAAATGCAATTATTTATTAATTTTCTTTCCAGTTTTTTATTTCGTGGCAAGCTTCAATTATCACGATAATACATTTAATTTTGCGAGCATTCGTGTCTTCGATATCGTCAATCTTCGGTTACGAGGTTACTGCAAATCCGATGCGATCGTAAAGAATCGGCTTTTCCTCGCCAGTGGTGGATCGCTGCCGTAGAAATGTTTACTCACTCAACCCTTTCGAATTGCGTCGTCGCCGAATCAACTTAGCGTCGCAGTCGGCCGTCGTAAAGCAGTTTAGTGCCTTCGGATCGCGTATAACAAATATTTCACAGAAACTCTTCGAGAAAAAAATCGCGGTAGAGCGATATATGACATATAACGGATGCGTTCCATACTTCTTTTAGTCCATCGTCAGGAATGAGATTGACGAGGAATTGCGCGAGAATCTGCTTGTCGGATAATGAGAGTTCGCAGGCCGGTTTCCCTCCATCGCCGTTATTTAAACGCTATCTTTCACGGTTCGCTAAACCTAAAAAAGTTCGCCGAACAGAGGAAAGCACGTATTTATGGACGCGGATACGCTTGACCTTGCCAGCCATTACGTGGCGCGCAAGCGGCTATCGGCATCGTCGATCTTTCGTTTAATGGTAATCGAAACGAACGCGATACATACTCGCCACTTACTTTCCGGCACTTGCTACATTGGTAATGCTGCTTCGCTGTTGAATACATGTCGATTTCGAGCAAAGATATAGTTATCGATAACGTGTGAGCAGATAAGACCCGTTGATGTTCGTTAATTATATTCGTATTTTCGCTCGTTTAGATCCAATTGAACCGTTTCCGGGGGGGAAATATACAACGCGTCGAAAAATTTTCAATGAAATTGCTATCGATTTAATCTCAGCAAGAATTTAATGCAATCTTTTAAAAAAATTTTTAACTTTCTTTATATAACACAATATTTATTTTATACTTAAAAAATATAAGACTTCCTCTTTGAAAAAATTATTTACCTATTTATTATTAAACTCTTTAGTATTTATACAAAATAATTTATATATTGTATATTTAGCGCTAAAACTCATCTACACAATTCTGATTTTTATTCGAAATTTATTTCTTGTATGAAAATTGTGTTCGACATGAGATTTTGCACTAAATCTGCGCTACATTCATACGACGCGATAATAACGTCTTCGTTAAATTGGGCAATGCGCATTTTCCTTCATCGTTCGATGGGAAACACGCTCCGAGCGTCCGGGAAAATTGGAGAATCGGACATTGGGGTTCATCGCTAGCGAGGTCAAAAGACGCGATCGACCGGACATTTTCCCTGGCTGGCCGGAGGCGGCCGGGTTGAGCGCGCGCGCTCAGAAGCTTCTCTCGTTATCCGAAAGGCAAACTTCTTCCGCCGATGAGAATGATGAACGAAACGATAAGGAAACTTCGTCTCGGAGCGGCGGTCTCGCCCAAGAAGATAAGGACGGTGCACGATTTTACGAAACCTCACCCCCGCGCGCGCACCTTCTCCAGCCGGCGGCAACCGTGCCGTCGTCTCGTTAATAGTCTTCGCGAAGAGACAAACCGAAGAGGAGGAGGAACAAAGTAAAGATGGCCTTTAAACCGTAAGGTGAGAAAAGACTGGCCGATAACCGACGGTACACGGAGCGCCGTTTATTGCATCGTCTGTTCTCGCGGAAGATTCTCGTCGCATCGTATAATTAGTCGGCGGAAGGAACAATATATGCGAAGCTGTTCCTCATTTTAAATCGAAATTCCCATTAATTACTGAGCCGACAGTTCATAACGATAAAATTTAAAAAAAAAAAGACTTTTTCACAAATTTATTATCTCATTGATTGATTCGAAGGTTAAGAGTTCATTAATTTATCTAATAATTTATTAACACGATATTTTTTATATATGTAACAAATAAAAACTGCTTGTACAGTATTTATTCTGTTATCAGTAATAATTAATTAATAATTCGTATTATAAAACATAACAATCATTTTATTGGAAAATATTTTATACATCATTTTTTTTTCTACATATAGAGTATTTATTTTCCTAATAATAATATTGAGCAATAAATTTTTCAGATTCTTGTAGAGCAAACACGAATAAGGCGCATTTTGAAGCCTCCACTTCGTTCAAATAGCAGATCCGGTGAGTTAGTGACATAACAAAGCTTATTTACCTGTCGCGCAGTTATTATGGTGCACGGAAGAGCGTCGCGATCTGTCTTACCGTGAAATTACTAAACACAACGACCGAGAGAGAGAAAGAGGAGAGTGCGCCGAGCCTGCCTTTATCGCGGAGGCAATTTTTTCCGCGACACGCCTCGTTTGGTCCAGCACGCTCTCGAGCACACGCTTCGCCAGACGCGCCGGCCGGCCGGCGCGTCGGTGCGCGCGACCGGCGCGCGATGCGCGCTGCGCCGCGTTTCATGGTACTTAGGTGCTCACGCTAGCGGCGAGTCGTATCGCGTGAAATCTCGTCTCTCGATCTGCGATCAGCGTGCGTAACGCGCAACGACGACGACGACGACGACGACGTATGTACGTACATGCGCTCACCGTATCTCGGGACACGAAGAACATAATTCTCGTACGAGACGGTCGTATTACAACGATCGCGCAAGCACAGTCCGTATAAAAGTAGAAGATAAGAGGTGCTCGTACGCTTTCTTACGCGGCAATAGACTCGAGCCTGTCACGGCGGCCGGATTTACGTCGCCGTGCGTGCGCCAGCAGGCTCTTATATTAATTTACTTAAATGGAACTCACTGTCGTCGTCTGAACTTGAGCGTGACTCTTGCAACACATGAAGTGGTCTCGAAATAACAGAAATTTACGACGAGCATAACAAACAATGAAAATAATCATTGATCGATAAAAGTCCTCCGACTCTTAGTAATGCAAACGGCCGTCGACTTTTAGTAGCGCAAACACGCGAAATGTCCGAACACCTTTTACCTCCGAGCAGCGCAAACACGTAAAAATTCCCGAGAAAGAGTTTCTTCGCTCGGTTAGCGTTCGGCAGTTTCCTAAGAGCTTTTTAAATTTTTGCGATGAAGTAAGTTTTTCAAATTTTCGCAATTTCATTAACGTTTCACTCGCGATATCGAAATTCGTGCGAGTTTTCTCAATTATCGAAATATCTTAGAAGTCACAGGGAGACATAAAAAGAAAAGTGACGCGTTTGCGGCTTTCCATCTTTCGTGTTCCAAGGATCACGTCAGCATCCTCGCGCCAAGGGCATTAGCTAAGTGAACCGAACAGAGCAGCGGATGCTGGTGATTATTACTTATGTACTACTGCAGGGAGCCGCACGTAATCGCGACAGGTTGTCCTTGGCTCTCTCTCTCTCTTTCTCCACGTTTTTTCGATTCTTTGGTAAATGGTGTCCGTAGTTTGCGTACGCGCTATATGTACAGCTCCCGGTCGTCGAAGGTCCCATCTGCCGATGATTTATCGTTCAGAATGCGACGCGCGCAAACATACAACTCGTCCACTCGCCGAGATATCGAACGGAAACGCTCTCTGAACTTCGTGAGTTTCATTGGCGAATATCCAATTGCCTCGCAATCCCTCTTCTTTCGCGTCCCGATAATTGCCGGCCGCAAACTCGTCGGAAATAAGAATCGACATCGGGACAATTGGCGCGTTCAGATTTCAATTAGTGTGATTAGGTGTATAATATAAAATACGCAATGCACAATTAAAAGGATGTATATTTGCGATAATTGACGTGAAAGCTCTGTAAAAAAATCAAAAAAATCATCACTCTTTTAGATGATATATTTTAAATAATAAAATTGTAACATTCAAAGCGTCTTTTATCTTGTTAAATGACTTTGATAAATTTATCGATGATTCTTCTAGCATAATTTTATTGATCTCATGTATTTTATTCCCTTATGATTTTTTTATGTTTCGAACTGCAGTGTAGAACACCATTTTTTCGGATACATGGAGTGAAAATTCATTGTAACAATACCTATTCAAACTTTTGCCGACTGAAAATGGCACACGTGAAGCAGTAACAATTAAAAAGCGGTAAACAGCGGCACGCGAGCGATTGTCGCAATGCAGATCGGCTGCGGGTTATTTAAAAGCGCGTTAAAAAATGTTTGACGCGTTATCCGGCGGCGCGATACGCTTAAAAAGCCGGCAGGCCGCGTACACCATCTGTTTTGCCGGCAAAATGGTTCGTAACGCGAACCATGTCCGCGCACAAAGCGGTTTGTACCGTTTTCGCCCGTGCGCGGCTGGTAATGGCTAGTGGATTAATTCTGGGGAGACTCGAGCGAGCGTGAAACAAATTTGCGACGTAGTAGCGCAGCGCGCACGGCGGGTTCATTCGGGCGTGGGTGATTTTCGGTGGGGAGAAAAAAAAGTTGGAGATCGATTTCGCTGCGTCGCACGGCTCGTTCGCGCGCGATATCGATGTAAAAGCCCGGCTGCCACCGGTTTGTCTGGGAGGAAAATTCAGGGAAAACCGATCAGCGACTATTACTTGCAGTTGTACTTTGTGTTCTTCGTTACGCAAGTGTAGACAAATGAGAAAAACAAATGGTAGGATACCAGATTTGTCTGTAAGAGTTGTGCTCGAAGGATTACTGACATCAGAAATAAAAATCAATAAGATAAACGATATATATATATTTAAATTAAAATAAGATAATCAATTATATGCAAGAGAAATAAAGAATTTAATAATACATTAAAATTTTGATAAAAATGAAGAAGGAATGATAATACCAATAAAAAAAATTTAAAGCTAACAAAGTAGATAAATTTGAGATTTGAAATTATTATGTTAAAGTTAAACCGTGGCAAACAATGATGTTAAATCTTTGTTAAGGAGATTCTCAACTTAATGCAAGTTACTTTGGCCGCAAACTTTTCCGCGATGTCTTGCTTAGAAGATAACGGGGGAGAGACAACTGCGAGAATTACAGTTGACTGTTAGCAAACGGCTCGTACAAACGTAACCGGAACGAAAATTGTGAAACGCCGACGAATCGTAATCGAAAGACGCAGAACTTGGAAGAACTGTAAATGAAACCCTGCGGAATCGCAAAGTTTGGATCAGTTCGTTTCGTCCGAGAAAAGTCCGAGAAGTCGATAGGAGAAGAAAAAGGAGGGCGGAATAAATGGCGTAGGTAAGAGGATACCGGGAGTGATTGGCCAAAGAATCAAATAAGGACGAAGGGCGGAGAAACGAGGTGGGAGGACGGAGACGGACGGACCCGTGGGGGGGGGGGGGGGGAAGGGCGAAAGAAAAGATTCGGCAGCCGAGCGGATGCGCTTCATTACGTCATAGATTGTTGTAAGAAAGCAGGACGGGGCGAGATATCGTCGAAAGGGAATTTCGCGCTCGCGCGAACGAGGGTTGCGGAACAAACTTGAATGTAGTACAAACACTCCGACAAATTGGGCCAAGCGGCGCAGAAACGGAGAAGGATGCTGAAATAATTAAGTTCCGCTGACGGAACGACTGCACGCGCGTGTCGATAGTTCGGAACTAATGTTATCCTGTTTAAAAGAGCTTTAAAAGCTCTCGAGCACACCTCACGTTGCACAAAACAAATTTCAGAGTGAACAAACAAGATCGTGAATAGCTTAATGCATTCCTTTTTCTCTAGCTTTTAAAATGTTTTTTACATATAAAAAAGATAGACGAGCGAATTTTTTTCTAACTTTTTATCACGGCTACAATCCTGCTTGTATAAATAGATGTAATAAGCCAAGTGCCTCATGCGGTTTTCTTCCGTGTGGTTTAGCGTGTCATCGCCCCAAGCTGCTTATATATTGAAGTACTACAGGACATTTGTGGCTTTAGCGCGAGACCGCAAAAAGATGGATGCTCGTAGCTGCGGAATATTGATAATACAGGATGATCTCTAAAAAGCGAGCGAGAAATTTAGAGTCGATTTCGTTTGATTCGCAAATTTTCTTTATCAATTGTCATATTTGATTATATTTATTAACTTATTTATTAATCTGTCTTTATTAATTTTATTTCTAATATCAATAAAAGACAAAACATCGCAAATCTTATTCTATTAGTTATTTTTCCAAGTCACGATTTCGGGATTTTCTTGTTTTCTAAACAAACGTAATTCGCAAAGTAGATACGAGACGAGTTTTTCCCATTCTTTGCTCGATAAGATCTTTTCTCCTACTAACACAGGCGTAAATGCCGTTCGTAAATTTCGGAATTAATTTCTACGTCGAGGAAAAAAGCTCGAAAGCAAAAAAAAAAAAAGATCCACAAAGAGATGAGAAAGGAATTCACTGACGAACAACATATTGAAAATTGCAAGGTGAAAATAGGAAAGGCGTAAAGTACCAGAAAATAGTAACGGTAAAGAGAGTGGACAAGATGAGGAACGCAAAAGGGCGCGAGAGACTGAAGAAAGGGAAAAACAGGTATTTGAACTGCGAGGGGCGAACGAACGGACGGACGAACGAAGGGCGAGGGTGGAAAACGCATACCATCGCGTGCAAGTATTCCTCTAAAGTCGTGATTAACCCCTCGTCTCTCACGAGCCGCGCGAGCTTTACCGTCTGGCTTCTTTCCCCCCTTCATCCCTTTTCCCGACCCCTGTTGGTCGTCTTTCCCGACCCTCGGCACTCCTGCAAACCCGCAGATCGTGTCCGGGACTTTCCGAAGCATCTCGGGCCACGTCGAAGAGCGAAAAAATGGCAGACGGGCGGGCAGGGGCCGGCTGCGGAGTAATAAAGAATATCCTTTAACCCGGCGGCTGCCATTAACGCGTGAAATTAAAAGTTCCAGCTCGTTCGAATGATCGAAGAAAAAGAGAGAGAGAGGACGGACTAAGAGCAGTTTCCACGGACTTACCGTGAGCTTCCGATAAAAATCGAGACGGCGGCGGCGAATTATAATTGGCATGCTCGCGCCCGACCACGTTGCTCACTCGGATGTCTTTCCTTTTGTTTTCGCAGCTGGAAATCGCGCGATTGAGTTAAGTAATGTTCTGGGAAACTTTGGTGATTCGCGAGGATTTACGAAGGCTCCGAGAGCCACGGTTTGCGTGGAATTCCTGATGATTATTAGCATCTTTTTAATAACTGCGGCATTTCGATCGATCTCTTAAATATTTTCGTTAAATTATTAGCTTCCGATCGATTTCCTCTTTTCCAGCACCACTCATCAAACCGACAGCAAAATATGTGATGAGGTGTATTAGGCGTTACCAATCATAAATCAATCATAGCATCCATTCGCCAGACCGTTAGACGAGGCGTACGCACGTTAATAACGGTGCAGTTCGTACGCCACATCCCACGTGATGCGAATCTAAAAATTCTAATCTTGTGTAACCGGTATAACCACCGACGAGCGATTATTATTACCACAACCGATCAACGCTACCCCGCATTGGATAACGCCAACCGGATCGATATTACATCGAGATCAAATTAATTGACGCGTCGTGTCTTTTTTATTCATGGAATTTCTCTGCGGTAGATTGCTTCGAGCAGGTGTCGCGCTTATTAGAGATTATAATAGCAATTTTGCAAACGAGTATTTAAATGTTTATTTCATGTCTATTATGACTAAAGTGTATTTTTCTACCGTGTAAACGTGTATATGCAAACTGAAGTGCGGTATTTAAAAGTTAAATTATCCTTTATATGAGTTTTATTATTAAATTAGTATTATACAGAAGGTCAACGTACCGCGCGTAAATTTAGTTTGAAAATACAGCGCAGTGGGCTGTTTTGCAAATTCTGTGCGCCACTGTGTGTGCAGTGACCGTCGTAAATTTGTCGAGAGAGTTTTCCTGTATTTGTAAAATCTTTTTATCGGAAGAATAAATACGGCGGGCGTCCGCGCGTTTATCAGCTAAATTAACAGCTATTTGTGGATATTATTCCGAGACGTTAAAACCGCTCTAATAGAATAAATTCAGCGTATGGTCGCGTTTGTCAACCGGATTAACGGTCATTTACACATGTTCTTCTATCTGGTAGACCAAATCCCATGAAACACACTTAATGGCGAAAATTATTCGCCGTCCTATTGCATTGCTGCCGAAAAAAAAAAACACCAGATATAGTGCGTGAAACGTAAACGTGAAAATAACGACCGGTGGTGAATTTTCAGGGTGTTGTCAGCAAAAAATTTCATTCACCCCTCCGTATCGATAGAGTCGTTCAACACCACGATACGTGATAACATTTCGTCTTTTATACGATCCTCCGCGTGGGATTTATCGAGGGTCAGCACACCTCGAGATACACCCACTAGCTGTCAGTGACAGACAAACCCTTCGGTCCGCACCCTCGAGGTTAAGGAAGGTTAATCGAATCAATATTGGCGTAAGGATCAGAGCTTGGAGGAAGGTCCATCGGTGTTGAATAGGTTAGCTTCCGGCGGATAGCGAAGCGCTTTCGCATTTTATTTCCTTCCTTTATCCTGTTTACGGTAGTTCAAGGATTAAAGACGAAACTCTAGAGTTGCGTCGAATTATACGCGCGAGAATGCGCTTGCATTCTGATCTTTAAACGTGAAATTTGTTAGATTAATTATCACAGCAGAAAATTTAATAAAATTGCAACACTTCTCATTAATATCGCATTGTGTGCAACCACAATTGTGATAATTATTATGTATTGGATAACTGCAAGTAGCGATAGAAATACAATTGCGGTAAGTTATTGATGATGTTGTCATTATGGATATTCGATAAGCATTCATTACTTTTAACAGTTTTATAACGCTTATCAGATTTGTCATTACGCTCCAATGTGCAATTACCTTGATTGACCGTGTTGTTATTAGGTCTTCATCGGTGAACGGCCAATGCTGGATACAATACGCGGAGAATAAAGTTCTCTAGACTCGCAAAACCGGCATTTGCATGATAATGACCCGCGGAAATGGTATTAGCATTTGCCGGAAGCAAGAGTTTATGGAAGGTAATGCAGAAATTTAAGCCGAAATTTTGCGCGGTTTCCTTCGCGAGAAATTTATTTCGTCGAGATACGCAATTAAATAAATTTTTTAATACTCCGATTAATCGTAAAATATTCTTACTCCAATTTTTTCTTGATTATTTGTACCACTGTATTGTGAGAGACGTCACGAAATTGTGTAACTGCGAGCAATTGACACGCGAAAGCGGATGCAATATTTATTCTCTCGATAAAGAGATTTTGCGAATACAGGAAAATTCTCGAATGTTGCCGTGAACGTGTTAATATCAGCTCGCTCACAATTTTATCATCGTAACGTATGGCCGTATATAACCGTATAAAGAACGGAACGTCCTTTTAATCCTTGCGTCCTGGGATTTTCGCCCGATCTCGCGGGCAATCACATATGCAGGCGGACTATACGTGCGGAAAAAGTGGGTCGGTCGCGCGTACACGGGGGTTTAAATGGCACCGCCGATAATAACCTGTCCGCGACGCGAATGGGGTGTGTCCGGTTGATTTATATCGGAGTACATAATTCGCTTCCGGTTTTATGTCGACGGCCGGCCCGCTATGACGGACAAATGACTATGGCAGCAAAATGCCGCCACGCAGCGAAATACGCGCAGCGCGTGGATCGGTCATACGGAATGGCCGTGGAGCATGCGATTCCGATCTTATTGATGGACGTGCACGTCGGTGGCGCGCCCGATTTGATCGCTTCGATATCTATTCGAGTCGCGATCATCCATTTTCTTGCCGTGAAGAGAGGAGGGTGGCGGATGAGGAGGTAGTACGTCTTCTCTCCGCCAACGCTCCGTGACTTGGTTTGCTCGTAGAAAATCTCTCCGCGACGGAAATGGTGGCAGTTTTCTTGCCGGTCGTAGCGAATTCTTCGATTAATGGCGAGTGGATATTTTTTCAAACTCTCATTCGGGCGAGTTATTTTTATTGCAAACACAAACCTCTTGTTTTGAGAAACTTTGGACACTTTTATATTATATAACATTATTATTTATTTATTTTTTTAACTTTCCTTTTCAAAACCGTAGTGTGTAATCTTTAATGACATTATCGACATGTGATTAATTATACAAGCAAGCAAATGCAGCTCCGAAGCTGTTCTCAACGGAAGAAAAATGATCTTGGCCTCCTCTTGTGATTAAAAAAAAAAAAAAAAAAAAAAAACTTTAATTCTTTAACTTTTAGCGCAGGAGTGCGGCATCGTGAATCTCTTGCGGAAAAACAACTCAATCCCTGCGTCGGATTTGCATGCGTCGTATATAAATTGAGAGAGCTTCCCGAAAAAAAAGCATATCCCGTAGCTCTTCTCCATCGAAAAACGAGATAACGATGGTTGCGGGAAACCATCATCCCCCGATCGAACAAATGTATTACAATGCGGCGGGAATATGACCTATCATTCATTCGTTTTTCTATTATAAATATCGCGATATGTATTTGTGCGCGCACACAAAGACAGGATAAAATATCTCGCTTGTCAAGACTGCATTCAACCTGTGATCTATTTGCGTCTATTGATACTGCATATAGCACGTAGATATATTACCCTACCCATTAAATATTAGACTCTGTGTTTCGTAAAAAAATACGTATAGTCTAAACATTGTTTCTTTTTCATTAATTAAAACTTTTATTTACTTCCGCTTGATTAACTTTTGCCCCTGTGTTATTCCTGTCTTCCGCTAAAAAGCATCGCAAAAGATAACAACAACAATTATCGTCGGTCATGCATTATGCGTTTTGTTTATCACGCATAGTGCGTACTTTCCGGGCCACTCACGACGAGCGGCAAAGCACGACGAACATGTATGCAATTACAAACGTGCGCCGTCTGTATTTTTCAAATATTCGATTTCGATTGTAACGCGACAATGCTACTTTTGTCCGCGTGTGCTTTTTACGCGACTCAAACCGTATCGCTCGACTGACCGGATCGGAACCGATCGCGGAAATACGAACAATTTTTTTCCCCTCTCCCCGCCCGGCCGTCAGAATGCGGACTGGATGAATCGCGCAAGGGGATGCGAGCGAAACACGCGGGGACGATATCGTGTTACGCCGTTTAACGGGATATCGATTCGCGAGCGCGCGGCGTCGCGAACGCGCCGAGTCGCAAACGCGCGCGCATTGCAAAACGGACGAGCGATCCGCTCTCGTCGTTCGGCTACATTAGGGAATCCCTTTGATCGCGCCATCGATATCCAAGCCGACGAACGTCACGTACGTAACGCGTTTGTGATATCAAATCGTGACTCCGCATCGAAATCATCGCCGCGGCGGCGTCGGAGCGACGCGCTGAACTTTCCCCGGTTGATGCACCTCCTCCTGTCGGGAAGGGGAGGAGGAGGGGGGGGAAGAGACGAGGGCAATGGGGTATCATTTAGTGGAGAGTCGCGATTTTAACGGAGCAAAGTGGAGATTTATCACAGATTCGTAGATGTCCACACTCCCTTCCGGAACTTAAAAAGTTGTAATTAGCGATGCAAATAAGTGCATGGAAAGAAGATTGCGGGTAATTGCGTACGATTAAGCTCGGTCGCCGCTGCAAATAAACCCGCAGGAGAATAGTACGTTATAAAGGGGAGCAGTACGATAAATGTGCGCGTTAAATTTCAAAAGAAATCTTATCTCGAACAAACAGAATTTGTAAAGTTAATTCTTCTATTTGAAAACAAATGGAATCCGAATTTTTCGCCTAATAGAAAATCAATTTTGCATAATAATTTTTCTGATAATTTTACAATGTTCAACTTTAAATACCTGTAATTAATCATCCGATTACTGAAGTAACGCCCCGATTTAAGCGGGATATAAACTTTCCTTATCTGCAGTTACAAATTTAATTCGCGAAAATTTCGAGATTCTTAATCACTTAAGTTGCAAATCACGCGTTATTGGTTAAGGAAAAAATAACTGAAAAATTTCTAAGCAAAATCTCTCAATTTGCGAATTAAGGTTAAAACTACGGCGGCATTAAAGCGGTCCACTCCTACGGTTTCCCTGGGCGCATATTGCGTAAACGTTGTCTCCGCGAATAGAGGTCAGCGCATTGCGAGCGCATGGAATTCCGGACGTCACCCCGCGATGCATTCCAGATATTCCTGCAATGGTCCTTGGTGGACGCGTGTATAGCGATGGCCGTGGGTTAAGCTCGCCAAACGTCTTCGGGGCGCGGCTAGAATAGTCATCGAAAACTGAATGTCGTGTCGGCCGGAATCGAAGGCGCATCTCTGAAGAGAATAATCGCCGCTGCCGTCCCCCTTCACGGTGGTCCTCGGTCTTTATTCCAGGAAAATAACCAGCGCAGCAATTGTCGTTGGCGGTGGAATTGTTACCTCATCTACCTGAAATATTAATCTCACAGCGAAGCTGAATGCGCGCACTCTGCACAAAGCGCGTCTTACACGTTGACGGATATTCGACAACGATATTGCAATTTATTTGCGTCGAACGATGCCATAGATAATGCATTCTCGTTTACTCTCGTGTATTTTCTCGATAAATTTCCCGATTAATATCGATGGAAACGATAATGTATCGGGTCGTTGTATATAAAATGTATTCTGAAGTTTTAGTTTTACGGAACGTAAATTAAACGTCTTCTAGTTGAACAAAATATTATGCATCACATTTGCATGCATATAAAATTGTTTTATTTTATTTATCTCGTTTTCTTAAAAATGTTACTTGAATGGTACTTGAAAATCTTTCATATAAGAACAATATTTCATCTACAATTGGATTCAATACTTTGCTTTTCTTTCTGTTGCGATTTATTCCATGCAATTTTGAGTGCATTTATGAATTAATATTGTGCGACACATTGTCTATAGCGCAGAGAAAAACTTTAAACTGAATTATTTATAATTTTAAAATTATTAATTATTTAATTTCTCTTATGAAAGAGAGAGAGAGAGAGCATCAATTTATACAATACAAGTGTGAATAAGTAAATAAAGAGAAATATTATAGGTATTATTAATTGTTAAATTTACCGCGTGTGTAATTAATGTCTTGTATCGATCTTCGTCTCCTAATAACACTAATTTGGAATTAATAATATTATTTTAAAGTATTTTGCAAGATTATTTTATTTCTTTAAAAATCATTAAAAATTGATTTCCATCATTTAACTTATTTAATAACTTTGACGATCTATCCATCCGCGTTCTTGATAACTTGACATTGAATAGATTGACCTGTAGTTGTCGTTCGATATTTCGCTTCTATCCATTCAATAGCACGTCGAATTTATTGTCGCGTTCGATTATCGATTTGGCAACATCTGGTAATATTCTCGATTTAATAATAATCATTGCATGCTAGACATCTGTCTCTCTGTGATATCTAGGTGCTCTCTGGCCATCTTGCTATCATTCGCACACCGATATTCAAGTGATAGACATCAGCTGTTTCGCGTTACGTCGCATTATTTTC
Source organism: Linepithema humile (assembly GCF_040581485.1). Taxonomy (NCBI): domain Eukaryota; kingdom Metazoa; phylum Arthropoda; class Insecta; order Hymenoptera; family Formicidae; genus Linepithema; species Linepithema humile. The sequence goes on along the minus strand of NC_090128.1, from coordinate 4,094,781 downwards.
GGATCGTGTTCGCAACAAGTATCAAAAAGCATACCAGCCGCGATCATTTCTTACGATTATTAAATTATGATTAGTTTTCATTTTTATTAATTTTTATTAATTCCTGCAATTAATAACTCATATTAAAGTATTGCGTATAAATATGTATTAAAGCAAATGTTTATCGCGAGATTTATTTATGTAAATAGAAATCAAAGTTATTTTTTCATTACGTATAATAATTATATATATTTTTCCACAAAGTTCGGTATCTCGCTTCGCGCTTTGAAATTCTCAATAATTTAAATATCGTTTACTTAACATTTTTGGGTTGAAAGCGCGAACAAAAGTCGTGATATACTGACTACTTTCTCAGTTATTAACGTGAAATGTAAGGAATAGATTATTTAGCACAAATAAGTTTTTCGACGCGTTAAATATTTCGTGACAGAGACGAATTGCCATACGGCGCTCGCTGCTGGTTTCTCGAGCACACACAGCAGCGCGCCGCTAAGATGTTTACAACGACTGTGTTATTATCGCGCAAGGACACTCGAACGGGTAGACAGCAGTATGAATCACCTCGTGTGTCGCATTAACTTTTGGAATGTGATCGCGACATTTTTCAAAGCGCATCCTAAATACGATGATGCTCTACAACTGGGAATTATCAGTCCGCATGATTGATTTATTCGAAGATCTAAGCGAATGAGGTACTGATGTGTTCGTTAACAAGTCACTTTGCTACGTTATTCCATTCGCCCATTATTCTTCTTTCGCGATGCAGTAAAGTGAGTTCGATCCCTCCCGTGGGAGGGATGGCGACTCGGTACCTAGAAGGTTTATCCTAAAGGGAAGCCCAACGTACCCAAACACGGCGTTGCTACGATTTGGAAATGACTCTTACGTGGCGAGCGCACACAAATGCGCTTAAGAGGCAGTTGAATCCCACCTTCCCCCCCCAACATCTTCGCCTCGATAAAACGCGTCGGGTGACTATCGTGCCGTTCGAAAGGGTCGTAAAATGCACGTCGGGAATGCCGTTGATGTCGGGAGCATCGTGATAATAATTTCGCGCGATCGTCGAATTCTAGCGAATAAACTGTACTTTCGCGAACAAATGTTATTATCGTACCGCGAGAATGAATTTATCGAGTGAGTGAGTGCCATGAAGCAGCATCGATGGATAACTGAAAGGAGGAAAAGGAGGAAGTCCGGGGGACATCGAGCGCCGACGGAGCAACTATAAAGTAATTTATTATTTATTTGGTATTTGTTATCTGCTGTTATAATATTTGACAATTGCTTCTTTCTGCAAAATATTTAATATAATATTTAATATTTGTAAATATTATATTAAATATTTTTAACATTTTTATATAACAATTTCAAATATTTATATAAAAATTAGATTATTTTATATCAGGTTTATCAAAATTTATGTATAAAAAGAAATTTTTTGGAAATTACATATTCTATTGAATTATTTGATAAATAAATGAAAAAATTAATTCACTTATTTATGAAACATTAATACTTATTTTATTTATTACTTTATTTATTATATTTGAATGTTCTAGATCAACACGTCTGCCACAACTCCGTCGCTGCGCATCGCGTACCGGTGAGTTAACATCAAATTATCTTCTTTATTTGTTTTCGAGGTAATGGATTTGTGAAAGTTATATATTAAAAGTATATTCAATTATAAAACAAGAAAGTTATGATAAAAGGTCAGACAAAATACATATTTATGTAATAAAAAGATTGAATAAAGCTTAAATTAGTAACATGTAAGAACATTATAAATATATATAACATTTTACAAATCTATTGTCTCAAAATGGATTGACTGGAACATAAAATATTTAATCATGTAACCAATATTTGACTTTCTTCTTCTTAAATATTTCCTGATGGAATTTGGTGATTCACAAACTGCGTTTACCCACCACATATATTTCCAAGGTTAAATATAATATTATATAAAGTGATGCGCACACACAGAGTAAAAGACAATACTTGATTTCAAAGAATTTTTCAAAAATACGTCGCAAACATAAATTGAATGCAATATATATTTTATTTGGTATATTCATTAAAGGCGAACTTGCAGTTAATCATTAATACTTAATTAATGATTATGTATTTAGTCTTGCAATGCACCAATTTTATGCTAATCTTTTTCAGCCATCCATAGTTATCGATTAGTTAGCTTAAAATCAAATGGTGTGAGACAAATATGTATTTTATTAATATAGAAAAGGTTTTTTTATACAAATTTGTTTCAGAAAAACAAGAATTAATAGCATTATTTTACTAAATAGTTAATAAAAATCGGAGTAATAAAAGCCGAAACGGAGTAACATATTAGCATTCAATTTTGCGATAAGTGCAGATTTTTTTGATGATGATGAGAGGTCTAGCTTAATGTGGGTCAAAAGTCCGAACCGTAACGCGCGTATCCATATATCAACACGTAAACGAAATTGGGGAAATGCAAGAGAAACACACAGGTGAATATGCATTTTCGTTTAAATGCCATTTTGTTTCGGATATATATTCTCGGTGCGCTCGCGCTCGGAGCGCGGAACCGAAAAGTTAACTTTATCAACGCAAATGGAGATATTCGGTATGCAAAAAAAAAGAGTATTGCTAAATCGCATTTGTAAAGTTATGTCGTTACAAATGGACATGGAAAACATTTGTCGATAACCGTCACTCCAATTGTATAATTCATACATATGTATTTACATCGTTAGCAAGAGTTTGAAAACGACAAATATGGGCGATGACAAGTGAATTAAATGCATCACATACAAATAAACAATTTGCGCAGAAACGGGCACGTCGCGTCGTAACGGTTAACTTGTTAGTCGTTGTTTTTTCTTTCACGGCGATAATTCTGCGCGATAAAATCCTTGAGAGATGCGGGTAAAAAGCAAAGATTGCTGTATTAACGTTGAACGTCACTTAAACGCTTGCAACGTGATCTCCTGAAACTTTCTTGTTTATGCAATTAACGTCCTTTGAAATTTGAACATAAGTGTTTAATCAATCTTTTTTTTACTGCGGACATTTTCTATTTAATTTGAGTTTGTTCGTGCGGCGCACAATCATCTAATTACGGTGTTATAGTTTTCCACTATTTCGAAAAATAGTTAATTCTGCAGCTAATTGAGCATTTTAGAGGAACGCGTTTAAATTCGCGATGTAATTATCTTTTTACTGCATTATCCAATTGAATCAGAAAAATTTTATACAAATTTTGACTGTTTCGGAAAATAAGATTAAAAATAGATAGCCAAATCAACTTTCTGATACGAAAATTTATTTTAAACTCCGAAATTCATATTAAAAGCTAAATAACATACTGAAGTTTACATTTTGCGCGTGATTTAATGAAAAAGATGTACAATCTGTTCAACGAACAGGCAAATAGCTTCGGGAATGATGGACTGTGTTGCTCTGTGACGCGTAAACCCCGGGCGCAGTTAGAACAGTTGGAGCCGTTCATTTGTCGTGCGTCTGCATCAAGTATCAGAACCGGCGGGGCTTCCACGTTCAGTGACGCGCGTTACAATTTGGCTTAATCCGCCGGACCAGTAAATCAACGGTGGCTCTCGACATCGCAGGTTTACGGGCGTGCCTATGTGTCGACCTGATTCGCGTCTATCTAACGAACTTGCCACGCTGTGATCAGTGCAAACTCTGTGACCGTGCGCGTTGCTAAGAATCACACAGAGGAATGAGATAGAGAAAGAGAAAGAGAGGAGTGGAGCAGGAGAGAGCGAGACAAAGGGTAAAATTACGCTGAAACAAACGCGAAAAGCTCGAAGCGGCGAAAGGCGCTCTGAAAATTCACTTATGCGAAAAGAAAAATTAATTGAGCACAAGAAGAAATTGGTTGAAACGTGATATAGTTTCCGCTTATCGTATTCTACGGATGGCATGTTGATGTATTTAACAGAATTTTCCTTTCGATTTAATACAATTCAATTAATTTAATTCACAGATAGAGCATGGAGATGTTTGCTTTTATCACAGCATTCCAAAAGTCGATACATGTTCGATGTCACGTAAATTTCATTTAAAAATCGTTCAATCAATTAATTCGCAAATGCTTATATATACGCGTGTCTGATAATTATACAGAAACAATATGAATCATGCCATACATGTAAACGATTTTGCGGTAATGATTTGATTTGAAACATTATTATACACGTAGCAGTCTTGCATTATATTGCTGCCTCGATGGTTTAAATTAACAATGGCGTAATAATAATAACAATAATAATAATAATAATCGTCAATTAACACATATCGCGGCATAATATATAATATAATATCCTTCTTTACATTTATTTCTCACTTGCAAAGTTGTACATTAAATCTTTTCTCACAACTTTATTCTACTACATTCTTTTTTCTCAAATTGATTTTCATGAATAAATATCATTCTTACGTATCTGAAATGCTTAAAAATACAATAATTTTCTATTCTATTTTGTTAAATAAGATAGTTAAAAATTTGACTGTATAAACGCCATTGTTCATAAAATTTTTTTATTTTGCTGAAGATGAGTAGAAAATAATTCTAAATGATATTATTCGAAAAATCGCTTATTCAGAAATCTCCATCTTTAGCACTGGCAGTCTTTCGTATATCAAATCCGGTTCAGTCGCTCCGCATTAAGATTCATGATTGCGAGGGTTGTTTAAAAGAATACGAAGCGCAGTGGAGCGCGACTCTTATTCCCCGTGTTTATTTTTACAAAAGACACTCGAGGGTTAGTCAGCCAGTGCATTCGTTGCAACGGGAATATTGAGACCTTTTCTCTTCTCCGCTTGAGAGAGTATTTTGGCCTTTTACGGGTAAGGGTCGATCGTAGTCGACGGCGATCGAGATTCGAGGTCATGCACCGACCGGTGAACTGCGGAGCGTAAGACAAGTGCAACGCACCATCTGCGCGAATGCACGGTGCGCAGTGCAGCACGGCACTAACACTCGTTACTACCTCCCGTCTATCGCCCCCCTTCAAGACAGCCCCTGGAAGCTCTCCGACGGGGCTGTAAATATTTATACCGGCGGAGCGTGAGAAAATTTTGAAGTGGTGTGAGCTCGGCTATCCGGCGAGTGTGCGGAGCGTACGTGTGTGTGTGTAACGCGAGAAAATGCAGGAGAAAAGAAAAGGGGGAGGAAGGAGGATTGAGGAGAAATAAGAAGAAGCGTGCGATATATCGTCTCGAGCGGGGTTGGAAAGCCGAGCTGAACGAGAAACGGACGACCCTCCTCCTCTTCCTCCTCCTGCTCCTCCTCCTCCTCCTCCTCCTCTGCTTCCTCCTTCGGTGGGTCTCGGACCTTGGCCTCCCCGGGGACGATGAATGAGAGAAAAGGGCTCGGTGAAATTCGCGCTGCAATTTAGATGCGGATGCACGGAAAAGCAAGCCGGCGTACTGCGGCAGCAGCGTCGCAGAGAACGGCAAATAGCACGTCGAAAATTGACGAGGGTCATTACCGCGTCCTCGTCGCGAAGATTACACGGCGGTGCCTTGCGACCTGACTCGCTTTAAACATTAACTTACACGCGCGCGCGAGGGAAGGTTGAACGCGTACACACACACAATGTCGGGGAAGGGGGGGGGGGGGCTCGATAAGAGCGGGAAAAACGCGAGCGGAAGCGCTGAATCATCGTGGGTGACCTTGTTACACAATAATAATCACGTGTGGTCCGCGGGAGAGCCGAGTTTTCGCAATTTCTCAAAACCACGACCCTTTCTTTGAGATCGCGGAATGTAATTATGAGTACCGAGAATGTGTAAGAATACCTCGTTCTAAGCGTGCGTGAGTCGGTAATCGTGCTGCACGATGCGCCCCGAGAAACGAAAAAAAAACTAAAAAATAGGCAACAAAAGGCAATAAAAATAAAAAATTCTAAATATCGTGCGAAAAATATGAAAATTTAAAATTTAAATCCTAAATAATAATTATTTCGAAAGAGAAAGAATTTTTCTCTTTTTTTTTTTATTATATCTATTATATACTTTTTATAAAAAACATTTATTACATATATAATCTCTTACAACGGCAAATTTTTAACGTATACAATTTTTCCAACGATAAAATAGTTGAAAGGGTCTTTCTTTTACACTTTTTGTTTTGTACTGTAATTTACGAGCTATTCTCCCAAAAATGGTGACCCGCGAAGTAATTCGAAGTAAAAGTGGTCGTTCACGTGTTACCGATTTCAACGTCACGCCATGTTGCGCCGGGATTTGACCGGCTGGTACGATGACTCAGGCTCGCCTCGCGGCTCTTAACAGGTGCGACGACGAGAGCTCATTTGGCGATTCCTTTTGAAGGCGCGACCACTTCCGCTCGTCGACTCCGGGTTCCCTTAAGTATTCAGTGACAAGGATAGAACCGGGGGAAGACGGTGCTGACGAGCAAGGTGGAAACTCGGAAAGGTGGCGATCGCGCCACGGCAGAAGATGCGTGTTCCGGTGCATGCCCCGTGTGGGATTCTCCCACGGGTTCTCCCACGGGCGCCCGCGGAGCCTGAACTTGCTTTATACCCTGCCATCGCTTATAAGACGTCGCTCGGCCTCTTATCGTTCCGCGAATATCTATGCGGGACGCTCGACGGCGCGGCGGTGCTTCGTTCGCCGGGGCTGCCGGCGATAATTAGGAATTCGTGCTTCGCTAACTCCACTGTGTCGAACTGTGTCGCACGCGCGTCTCGCTCGGCGGAAGGCACTAACGAGCGGTCTTGCAATTGGCGATGACGGACACGACTTTAAACTGATTATTAAGATGATTAAATATAAATATATCTAAGCCTTGTGCTCGATTAATTTCGACTTTAGTACAATAAAGATTCGTCTGAAGAGAATTTTTGCGTATAGAAAGATTTTTTATATTAAATAATGGCATAAAAATATATAGTGAAAAATAAATGATCTCCATACGATTTCTCACGAAGAGAAATCTGATGTGGATTAATCAAAGAATTTGTAGGTAAAAACAATTGGGATACTTTATATATGTAATACAATTTTTAAAGAGAGGGAGAAAAAAATTTCGCAATTTATTTTTAACCCCTTAAAAATTGCCCGTCATCTTCTCGCTCACAAACACGATGACTTGCGATTCTTATCTGCTTTAAGGAGACTTGTTTACGATGAACTTTACATACGAGGCAGAGATTTATTAATTAGTCAGCAATTATACGCACCCGGAAAATTCGATATACGATACGGAATTTTTTCTTTGGCGCGCCCGACAGTGTACATGCGAGAATCGCCGTTTTTTTTTTTATGGAGTTATACATGTTGCAATTACGCAGTGCGTCATGTTCGTTCGCATCGACGCAATTTATCGCGAACGGCACGGAAAGACAGCTCGCGAAGCGCGAATAAATTAAGACGGATTAGAGTACGCGAGAAAACGTAAGGAATACATGAAATAAAGTTGGGAACAGCTTTCATATCATCCATGATCGGATAATGCAAGGCAATTTCAGAACGGTGTTATTATTTTTGTGTGAACGATAATCTTTCGTTTCATTCAGGTATCGCGATCGAGGAACTGAAAGTGTCAGATTCTCTCAGCATATAGGCTCGTGAACGCAACGTATGTATGATATGATAATGATATTCTATTAAAAGCCAATCGCATATAAAGTAAAAATACACACAAAATGTAAAGCGTTGCGCGTGGTAGTTTATTAGATAATTATCTTCCGAGATCTAGTTGATGGGAAATAACGGAATCGGTAGAACATTTCATTAACAGCGCCACAGTAAATTTTATAATTAACTGCGAGGTCGTACTAATTCCGAATGAAGGCTGCGTTGTAATCGGCTTGACAAGCGTGAACGGTTAGGATTCCCTACAAAAGGGGATTTCTCGTAAGATAATGTTTCATTCATTGAGCAATAACTTTTCTTTATAAATAATTAAGATCGCTAAAGGGAGATTCGAAGGGTATTCAATGCGCTAGATTATCGAAGTTGCTTGCTGCTTTTTAAGATTACAATGCTGAAGCGTACGCGACAGCTAATTATTCAGCTGGCCGTTGAATGTAGATGAAAGAAAAACTTTAATACCTTCCTCGGTTATTTGGGAATAAAGGGGGTCAATCGAATCAAACGCCGACCGTAACCACCGGACAGGCGACGGTACGTGATGCTTCTCTTTCACGGCCGTTATTCGGCCGGCCGGTGGGACAGGAGTAAACAAACGCTCGCAATAAATGAATGAATAAATTTGCAATATAAATTTCACGCCGGAACCATGCCGGCTGGCTGTGCGGGCAGATGGAAGAGTGAAAAAGACAGGCTGAGAGAGAGAGAGAGAGAGAGAGAGAGAAAGAGGCAAAGCACGTGAAAAAGAGACGGCGGATTCGCCGCACCGTCAGAATAATTTATCGGCGAGCGTGTCCAGACCTCGGCAGCGTTTGTGCATGATTTATTCGCACATTCGACGTAGCGCCGTGACGGTACGAGAGGAGAAAAGGGGCGAGAGGGGAGGGGCAGCACGCGACGCGGTAGAACAGGTTGAAAGGCGGTGGCAAGGTGGGGCGCGCAGGTGAAACGCGCGGGGCACTCGTCGCGGGACAGGTTCGGTGAGCCGTCGGCCCTGGGGCCTTCGGGGAACGGGAACGAGGGGGATATTCGAGAGTGAGTCACTCGGTGAGGACAGGATAAACCGCGTCCACGAGGCTTCAGAGGAAGTGACGTGGCTTCTGTCGAGAGCAACTCCCCGTCGTCGTTTGTCTCCTTCTCTCTCCTCTATCTTTCTCTCGCCTTTGTCTCTTGCCTTCGTTCCTTTTGTCGTTCCCGCGCGTGTACCCGACTGGCTTGGCTACTGAAACGGCCCGGCACGAAAGCATCCGAGAAAAGGAGGCGGAACGGGGGGAGGAGGAGGAGGAGAGTCCGGGGACAATAAAGGTAAAGGAGCCCGTGACCTTTGACTTCGGTGTCTTGTGCATGATGCGCTTTGTCAGACGCGTGCGTAATACCCGGGGCTCCTCTTCCTCTTTTATTATTCTCCTCCCGTTGCGTTGTCCTGTCGTAGCGAATGAGAAAATGAATCCGGCGCGCTCCCCGTCCCGCCGTTAACTCGCCACCGTCGAAGATACTTTGCGACAAGTGCAGGGAGTTTGCTGAGCGTTCAGAAAGAATTCGAAATCTTATGTAAATAAGTTAGCTTCCGTTCGCGCGGACGGAATCAGCGCGATTTAAAAACGCATCAATAGTCAAAGAAAAATTATTCTGAAGATTCTAGAGATTAAAATTTCCACAATTGCTATCCGCTCGTGTAATCGATGTTAGAGGCAACAATTGCCGAGTGTATTTTGGATAATTATAGAAATTCGATAATTAATGTGTATCGACGTGTTGAAAGTAGCCAGCGATCGAAATATACGTTTCTCGATGTTTTATTCTTAACGCGTGATTCTTCGCGAATAAGCCACATTAACTGAACGTAATTATCAAGCGAAATTACTCGGATAATGTCGAAAACCGAAATAAGACATTGAGAGGACAATTAGCTCATCAGGCGTGCCGGTATGCAGAGGCGCATCCCCAAGCGGCGGCAACTAACTCGCGGTGGTCGTGACACGACAGTACGTGTGTGTCAACGGACACGTGCGCGGGGGTGTACGTGGGCGTACGCGGTGTCTCGTGGATATACCGTCAAGAAGACAGTGGAGATCAGCGGCAGTCGAAACTGCCGTTGCAGCGGGAGAGGGGGCAGGATTGGGGCGGACGTAATAGCGCCTCAAACACCATGCTCGCGTCGCTGATGAATGGCTGGCAAGGATGGACGTGTGGGGTTGGAAGGTTGCCTGGCGAGAGGGATCGGAGTAGCGTGTGGAGAGCCGCCGGAGTGGTACCAGCACCATCACCGCCACCGCACCGCCGCGGCACCCCTGCGGCACCCCCCGGTTTGTATTCGCGCAGCGTGCGGCAGCGCGTTTCGCAGCCGTGCGCGGATGCTTCCAGCGGTTTCCTCAGAAACCGGAATTCCCGACGGCCCCCTTTTCCCTCACCATCCCCCCCCGCGATGCCGGACGAGACGAATGGCGGAGCGAGGGCTCCAAGGGTGAGATCCGGTCGACGAAAACACGCCGGGGCTAATTAACGCTCGCGCGTTACGTGAGCCCCGGCCGAATTGCGGATTATTTGAAGAGCGTCTGCAAGGACGCACACACGCGCGCGCAAACATGTGTGTTCCACAAGCTTGCGAAGTTGGGGTTTACAATACCGGATACCGGAACGATAAACGTACGTTACGATTTTTGCTCTTATCGGATTAATTAGAACCGTTGCTATAAGCATTAATTAAGAAGGTTTAACTTGGTTCAACTGAGATAAATTAAAAATCAACATTTTCCTAAATTAAACAAAATCGAATTTAAATCTGTGCTGCAATTTATTTGGCGCTCAGTTATAAAGAGAAGATTTCTGTATTTCTGAAACTTTTTATTGAGGAAAAATATCCTATTTTTTAAATATTTTGTAACATCGGAAATATCGTTATAATTTAACATTTTTATTAAGGGCATAACGCTTTTACCATCCTTTTTATTTGATCGTCTGAAAGCTCTCAATTAGCACGGATAACATTAAAGGTATACAAATATTGAAAGTACGTCAAAACGGAAGATTGACTTGCTCATACGCGTATGTTCGGAAACTAAAGTGAAATAGGTGAAGTATTCAGCAAGTTTGATGGATTTCAATTTCCGCGCGGATGCGTGCAGCAAAATTATATATGAAACCGTCATGAGAAAAATACATTACATATGTCAATATGTAGCTTTTACCGTACTTCCAAGCTCCAAAACATTTTCGCCCTTCTGAAAACTTGATAATTAGTAAGTTAAATCGAGGACGAGCTTTTTCCTTGGCTTCTCTTTTTTTTTGCGAGTCAGAGATTGCAAAAGATGAAAACATCGAAATATGTTGGCAGCAGCGAAACATTTTATCGAGATCTCTTTTAATCATGCACACGTCTAATCGATCAATATAGGTTTCAAGCGAAATGTTGGATGAACATATTCACTCGCTTTTGACTGAAATAAATTTCTTCAAATACGCACGCTTTAAACTCTTTCGCCGTTCGACGCTGAAAAATATTGAGAAATCCGAGAAGAGAGCTCGATGTTAATACTACGATAACATTTTGGATGATGATTAGATCGAATTTGTAGTTTGGATTGCGTATAATCGGCCGCAGCGAGTTAAACCGTTAAAGTCAACCATATCTACACTGTGACCTGATTTATCCTAGCTTAGCCTAACCGACTATGATATTATACCAGCGATTATATAGAGGATCGATTACAGCATTATCCTAGTGAATCGAGTCAAAGTGCCGTTCGCAGAAATGTTTTCACGTCAAACGGACACCGGGAATTTCGTAATTCACTTCACATTCATCGGGCCGACGATTCGCTCGTGTGTTTAATAAAATTACGACATCCATAAATATGTTATTCCTTGCGCAATGGGTTTTCGCGCGAAAATTTTCCATACCGACGACAGCGATCGAATCGTCAGAACGTCAAAGCCGTTTTCCAGTCCGTGTTGTATTAAACGTATTTCGCGAACAACGTGCAACCGTCTGCGCAGTAATGAACACTGTTACATCGGGTAATTCTATTATGCTCGCGGATAATACTCGTTCACCTTGTTGTCGATAGTTACCGCCGATTTGTGCTTTGATCACGCCGAAATTCTGCCAGCCGAAGAACGTGCCGCGCTATTTGCAAAATAGGGTAAAAATGTATTATCATATAAATGGCGAAGGGAGGCAACTAATGCGCCGCGCAGACCCGCCCCCACTGTTTCCATCTCCATCAAGTGAGAAACGTCGTAATGTTGAGATTTTTTATGGCTCACGTCCTGATTTTCTTTCTTTTATTCTTGTCTCGAATCCCGAGAAAAAAAATTTTGCGGTTTTGCTCCGGAAATATTATCCCGTTTCCAGAAAGGCGCTTACATTCGTATCCCTTCCACAGATAGCTTCCATATACAAGAAACATAACTAATCTCAACAGGTCGGAAAATTTCTAGAAAGGATTAAAAAGTGGAGGGAAAAAAAAATAAATCAGGAGAAAGTTTTGAAATAAGCTGCCGTGCATTTTTATTAAGCTCTTAAAATTGAATCTGCGTTTAAAACAAAGTTTACCAAAAATAAAGAGATTTTTTATTCAATTTTTTTCTGTCAAGAATTTCTTTTTATTTTCATTCTTTTTCACTAAAAATTAATATTAAACATTAAATTACTCCTTTGCCGTTCCGATGCCTCAATATTGAAACATCTACAGTTCTATTTAATATACACTCGAATATTTATACGATCGACTGAAAGGGCTCTATATTTCCGGAACACCTTTTCGCGAATATATCTCTGCTGTGTTTCTCTCAAATTATTATTCGTACTTACGTGCGCGCTGCTCTATAGGTTACTCGCATACTTCGTAAAGCCTTTGATATTCAACGCTTCAAATCGAATAAAAACGCCCCGTCTGTGTATGGCGGGGCTTTGTACGGCAATGTTATGTGTTCTCGACGCGGAAATTTGAATAATATGTGTCTTGCACGTATTTTTCAAGGAATAAACCCGTTGCAAACTAGAGGCCGGTTTAACGGTCGGCTTTTTCTTCGAGGAAAAAGTGGCAGCGGTTATTTATTTTAGGTTTAGAACAAAAAAAAACGAATTATTTGCATACTAAATCGTTTTTAAAAATAATCTTACGTCGTCTTTTATGTGACGTTGGATATGCTTGCCGGGCAATTTAACTTTTCTCTTGCGCATTCTCTTTTCAGCGTTGTATTTCCAAAATTTCTATACGCGATTTTGCGAGAAAAATCGGATCTGACTTTTAAAGCGAAATTTCCGTTGGCATAGTTACGAATAAAATTCTCTACAGTATTTTACTGTCCTTTCTTTCTGGCTGATTGCCGGGATGTTCCGTGTCGGAAATTAGATAGGAACTGCACAACAGTTCCCCCCCGCCCTTTTTTTTTAATTCGTTGTCGGGACACTTGAAAAATTTTAAGGAAAATTCGATAGTGACTGCTACGTTTCTTTGGATGTTTATTAGATTCAGCAACGGAGTGGTGTAGGCGAAACGTCGTAAAGAACCCATTGTCTGACTGTGTTGAAATTTCATTTCAGTTAATTTCATTCTTTCACGATTAACGAAGCGAACGTAATTTCTTCATTAATTTTAATTCACGGCATAAATTAAAAACAGGGACGGAAAGTTTAATCGATTCCAGAAAATAATGAATAGGCTGATGTGAAGACAAAATTTATGGTTACCTCTCGCCTCGTGCGAATCCGATGAGAAGATCCAGATATTTTACATTATGCAGGCTTATATGTTAATCTGATCGGAAGATAAATCTAACGAAAATTAAAAAACTCACTTATCGCGCGAAGAGTACTGGAGATCGTTTCTTAGAGATCAGAATTAGCGTATCAAATCGAATATCACGAAAGTGTTTGCACAATAAATTGTTTACTAAAAATATGTTTAGATAATTTTAGAGCGAACGTTTTAAGTAAATAAAAAAAAAATTTAATCTCGATTCTATTTATTCGTATGCATCAGTATATACTGTTCATAAGCGCGCGTTATCAATAGCGAGCTCTTTTCATTTGCCTTTTCCACGGCTCGAGGAAAAATCCTTTCACAGCAAAAAGCTGCCTGCGTTTTAAGCGCCAAAAAATATGCCGGGTGAGCATAAAGGTCGGCGCGAGTTTGGGAATTTTATACTCGACGAGTTGTGCAGATAGCAAAAGCCTTTGGACACAGATATGAGAGTGACTTTTATCGAGAGTCCACTTGAGAATTTTTCGCATCTCTCAAGAATGCATGCACCTACCATCGACTACTGCACGGAGACGTAACGTCGCATCAAGATGCATCATCTCGCATCTTTCCGTCGGAAGCGACGAGTTTCCGATATTCCGAGAGAAGACGCGCGCATCGGTCGTGTCATTATTTAAAATTAACGCGGTTCGTCGCGGTCGTTTTTTCCATCCATCCGGCGATCGCTCGGCGACGACGCGAGAGTGACGCGGAAATTTCCGAGTGAAGCGCTATAACCGAGATAAGTTACGAGGGAAGAACGTCGCAGCGCCCGGGCGAAATGACGGCGAAACGCGCGCGGTCGCGGCGGGATGGCTGGCTGGCGCTGGAAAGAGGAACGCGAGCGAGCGAGCGAGCGAGCGGGGAAGAGAAAGAAAGAGGAAAAAAGGAAAAACTTTAAATCCATGTAAGAAGGAAGAAAGAGTGTCGTCGCTCGTCGGCGCTTATCCCGGAGATAAATGATTTCATGCTCAGCTTACGACGCGTCATCGTCGGCGTCCTCGTTTCTCTTCCTCTTTTTCTCTTCGTTCTGGCTGGTCATTTCACCCGCCGTCGCTGCTCGTGAGAAAAAAGCGGCGCTCAAACGTACGATGCACGCGCCTCTAAAGTAGGATGCTTGCCGCTCGTTCTTTCGTTTCGCGCGTTTTAAGCGCGCTCTGATTGAACGACCGACGAATAAAACAGGCGAGAGCGGAATTGCTTGAACTGTTCGCGGTGGAAAATCGGCGACGTAATTCCCGGTGATAAGCTTATGCTCGCGCACGCGACTGACATAGTTATCCGGAAATTTCGCGGCGTCGAGTATCGATAGTTCGATGATCGATCGCTCAAACTTGGTCGCTGGCTGACGCTGATACCGGCTAAAATTGCCACTCGACAATATCGGGCGCAAGTTTCGGGTTTGGATTACGGTAAAATACAGTGAACTTTGTAGTAAGATACATTAGATTCCGCTACACGGCGGGATGTTTAGCATGCTTTCACTGCATAGCGTATTTAATAATCATATCGCTGCGAAACGCAGGGAACAAATTTCACTGCGCGGTGTGTTTTATTATGTAAAGTATATCGAATGAAACGTCCTATACATCTTCGGACGGGCTTCAACGTAATAGGAGAGAAGACGGGAGGAAAATGCCGGCGATTTTAATATTTCGTGCGCTCGAATCGCCAATACCGTCTCGTGTAACACGATCCGATGGATTCGACATGAATGTATTATCAGGCCATTCCGTGCTGTCTAGGTTGAACGGCTGGCGTTCCTTAAAAATGTATCCGCTGGCCATTGACGTCAAACGGTGAACGAGATCGCAGGTAGTGCCACGCCCGATAAGTCACCCGAACGGATCTCGTTCTCGGTTCCGCAATAAGAAAAGCGGAGTATCCGGCACATGACGAAGGCGACCCGATTGCTTGGCAATTTAACGTCACGTAACAATCTAACGTGTTGCGATAACAGATCTAGGCAGTTATTACGTATCAATCCGTTTCCACTCGTCGAATAATTCTTTTTTCTTTTCATCAGTTGCATAAGTTCTGAGACAATGGAAGCGATTTGTGAAAACGACTTGAAAGATATATTATACAACAACGTTTAAATTATAATTAAATTGTAATTAAATAATCACGATAAATACTGAACAGTTTAAATTTTTTATTGAATTATATATTTTGTGTTGTATTTTTATTTACTATAAAAAATCCGATTTCGCTCCGAGGAGCCTCAGAAACTCGTAAGAGTTGTATAACAATTGGCCAGGTAAAACACAAGTATTTACGAATTATCAAGATTGTGAAACGAAAGGATGACGAAATAAAATTCGGACGAATGGGTGTAACATTATTATTAATTACGGCAGAGCAATTTATATACACTTGAGGCGTCGAAACTCCTGATTAATTGACTTACCGAGCGACTTCATTATTGCGTGAGTTTATGGTTGATATACTGAAGAAAAAATGGAGCATGATTTATGATTAAAGAACAATGAGGAACGCTCTAACGCCTACGTTAATTTATCTGATATCTCTATTTATTTATACGATCAATATTAAATTAACGAATACATTATGTATTCCGGTATACTTATTCCAGCCGATATATTCATCGGTATGCAAAATCGCGCTCGATATTCCGCCCGGCGCATAAAGCGCGTGATCAATATGCGAGGATATTTTCGTTTTACGTCTCCTTTACCGCCTTTATCTCGATACTGCACTGGCAGCCGCATCTGCGAATCGATCTGCGCATCGCGGAAAATTCGAAGACTGGAACGTGAATTTCCAATCGGCGACGGCGACGGTCCTTATTGTCAGGCGCATTTCCATATTTCAGCATCGTCTTACACAATAGCCACGACGCGAGAATTCTTATATTTCTCGATGGAGTGCGGCGAAAGATTGTAAAATTGCCGTGTCGGCAGGGATTTGAATCGCACCGCTAATTTCGTCGCAATTTCTCTTTATAATATAAAGTTAACATTTATGAAATAATCTCTGACTTAAATTTGATCAGATCCTCCTATTGTTATGGAGACGCTATTAAATTGTATAATCGCAACGCCAATTGCATAGAATATAATAATTAACTTTTCCATTCATAAATTCTGTATATATATATTTCACTTTATAAAAGATGTTTTACGGCAATAAAACAAGGCACGAAAAGTTATAACCGTTATAACTTCAATAAGACGTTATTGCTGCGTAACGTTGCAGTTATTAATCATTGTTACGTATCGATTTCGAATCAAAGTTAAATAACGCACACTTCGCAAAAAACATTTGAAGAAACATTTGTCATGTTACTCTTTGTTTTTGAGATATACAGCCGTTATAAATAATATTTGATGAAAAGTTATCTTTTGTATAAATTCTTTGATATTTTTGTTACGAATAGATATTCCAAATTATGTGAAAAATCTAGCAAAGATATTTTAATATATTTCAGATTTTTCTTTATTAATCTTATAAATGTCGTTCTGTTTTTGTGTGTCAAAACATAATGTTTTCTATTACGCTTTCTTAGAAATAAATAAACTAGAAAACAAATAATGAAAAAAATCTCATGTATCCGTAGAGTGCATAAAAGATGTTTTAATCTTTTAGAGAAAGCTCTTTTAAACATCCATCCATAGCAACGGTTCGTAATGTAGCATCGTATTAATTCCCTCCTTCCCGACTGCTCTGTCTCGCTCAAAGAACGTCATATTAATTTTCCCCCTGTCCCTCGACAAACTCGTCATACTAATTTTCACAGCCGGCACAACGTAATACCGCCAGACACATCATCCCTTTACGCCGCGTTACGCGAAACGCCACCGGCGCGACGCGACGCGACGCGACGCGACGCGACCAAAGACGCGAGGTTTTCCCGAGCTTCTGAAAAAGGATTCCCCCCTCCCGAAGCCCGAGCGAAGCGCTGAAAAGCAATGTTATTAGCACAACGCACGTCGCCGTCATTTCCGCACGGCGAGACGGGCGAGGCGGGACTGAACAATCACAGTCCCACGCTCCTTACACACTCATTCGCGCGGCCGGCTCTCCCAAGAGCTCGCTCGTTCGTTCACATCCTGCTATTCACAAGGCGTCTATTTCTTCGCTCCTCTTTTTTTTTCTCTTATTCCTCCCTTTTTATATCGTCTCGTCTCTCTTCCTCCCTCAACTGTACGGTTTAACCGGCTTCCTCGGCCAGGTCGCACACGGCGGCGGCGGTGAACCGCGACTCTGGCAATTTGTAGGTAATTTGACGAACGGATCGGGCGTCGTCTTCGTCGTCGTCGTCGTCGTCGTCGTCGTCGTCGTTGTTGCAGCGCTCATAGGCGAGTTCAAGGTCCGTTTCGACGCCGGAAGTGCAGAAGACGGATAGGAACCTTCACCCAACGGCACCGTAATAAAGTTTGTTTTGCAGATGCCGAATGAAATCAGGGAGAGCTAATCTTTTACCGCTTGTATATATATATATATATATACACACACGCGCGCGCGCGCACACACACACACACACACACACACACACACACCTCTTTCCGTCATCGTCGTTGCCGATAGTCCGACATTTTTCGTGTTCCGGTAAATGTATGAGGTGTCGCAGAAGTCGTGTGTTACCTCACTCGGTTACAGATTTCTTCGCGGAATTGGAATTGCTTCCTGTATCGTCAAGCGGCGATATTCTGGTTACTAAAACTTAAATTAAACTGAAAATTAAACTTCTAGCGAAACAAAGTCCTCTGCAAATAAACTGAAAAAGAAACTTTTGCAACTTACTTACAACTTTAGAAATTAATTAGTCAGTATTAAAGGGGAAAAAAAGAAAATACATTTTTGCCTCATAAAATTAAACGTTCAAGTATTGCACTTTAGTGATACGAGCGGAAGTCGTGGGATTCCGAATTTTTCTTAGAGAGAAGTCGAGAAAAATTTTTCGTCACAAATTTCTACTGTATCTTATGTTATTTTCCGCCTTTTTACATTATCTTATCGCGCATATTGCCTATCTTCCCTTTATTTCAGTTTTACGACATTGCTGTAAAGAGTCTTAGAACAACGTAGAAATTGCATTCCTGCCTTCTTCTCTATTCAATTTTCGACGTTTTCGTTCTACAACTTCGCGTAGCTTGCAGGAAGTGTGTCACACACGCACACACGTCGCGCACGTTTCTCCTAATATGTCGCTACGACAATTGACGGCGACGATACGAGCAACTTCCCGCGAAAGGCTCACGCGCACGTACACACACACACACGTCTTCTTTTGGTTCCCAAACCCGAGATCCCGACTTCCTCTCGGCTACAAGCCGGCGTCGAATGTGCTTGTATGGGTTCTTATTACGCTCAAGGATTTTCCAAATCGAGATCTTGATTAGGCGTGCGAGGGCGCGAGAGTGGGGCGCAAATAATACCCGTAATTCCCCCGGGCAGCAAGGGAAATAACTGCGATGCGATAGCGATCGCCATCGTGACGATCGTGTCGGCGTCTTCGTTAGCCGAGCAAGTCGGGCAAAGTGAGTAAGCGAGCGTAAGTATACGACCGGCTATTCGAAATCGAGATTCCATCTGTGGAGAAAGAGAGAGAGAGAGAGAGAGAGAGAAAGAGACGGAGATGGGTGGAAGGAGAGATTATACGGGTGTTGGAGATGTTATTGAAAAAGTTTCGCATGCTAAAAATTCGTCCGAGCTTCGCGAAACGGTTGCGCGCCGCAGCGAGTCTCTCTGCGGCACTAAACGATTCGGCTCTCTCGTATTTCCGATACGCGGCGCCGCGCGGTCTTCGGTCACCAACGCTTCGCCTCGACCTTGCTACGCGAACGCGCGCTCTATTTAGTCGCAATTTCCGTTTCCATCTGTCTCGTCGACTGCGCTCGGTACTTTTTCTCCCGGCGTTACTGCTGGAAACGAAATTTGATGCATGAGTCCGATCGAACGTCCCGCGGCCCGGAAGATTTAGTGGCCGCCGTCGCCTCTTAAGCAATTGTTCCGCTTCGAGCGTAGTATTACACGTTCGTCGAACGGGTAATCGCGATCCCGAGTCGATCGACCTGTCGTGTTTCGATTACAGACAGCCCCTATTTCGCCGTTGTTAAGCCAGTCGACTCGCGAAATCTATTGTCCTGCGCTTGAAATGTCAATTGTACGATTGAAATAGTCTCTGGTCGTTTTCCTAAACGTCGAATGCTTTAACAAGCATTTTTTTTTTTTAGACAAACAAGAGATGTAATATAAATATAATAATGCGTAATATATTAAATTTCACGTATGCGAATAGCGGATTTGGGAATGCACGCGTATCGCATTCCTGGCTGAAATTTTGGCAAAAATGAAATAAAAATTATCATGAAACCAGAATATATATAATATAATATATATACATAATATTTCTTTTCGTAGAAAAATTATTTGAACATAATATATTTTTGCAATTCTTTAAACTTAACGTTATCTTGATAATTAAAACCGAGGTGAAGACTATGTTGAAAGTTTTTTTTTAAATTAACCGAAAAGTCAAATCTAGTTTTTAAGTTCGCTGCGCCGAAAGTTAATTATAGCAACGCCGCATTACTCATAAAATTGAGTTATAAATACGTACACATTTATTAAACTAAATATTGAGTTTTGATGCCATTATTCCGTCATCATTCGACGCGTTTTTAATTAACATTTCCATTTTTATTACTTTCCTAAAAATGGAATCTAAATTACTTTGAAACTTTGATATCCTCGACACGAATGGGCTCACGACGCCTGAATCTTGTCTCGGAAATCTTAGTTGGATAGAATCGCCGAATCGCGAATGAGACGAACTTCGTGTGCCGCGAAGTATCATTGATCATATCGTCCTGATCCTCCGTGAATCACACTCAGCGCTCGCGACGCGCCGCTTCGCTTAGATTGTTCAATCTACTCCAAGTGTCTCGAGTCTAGGAGTGTGGGAATAGATGGGAAAGTTCTTCAAGGGTGTGCTTCCCAGCAAATCGAAAGCTTCCACGAGTACTCTTTCAGCACGCAAAGAAATTTCCTGGAAGCTCGTCAAACAAAATCGGAATGCATCAACCACAGAAAGACAAAGCTCAAGTAATCCGACCTTTGAGTGCTTTTTTTGACGGCTTACTTTGAGCAGTATTATATATAACACCATATGTTTGTACGTACATCAAGATTATTATATTTTTTGCGCATCGCATAATGAAATTTTTATATATTCTTTGCGCCGTAAAAAAATTACACGAATGATAAATGTAGAAGTTACGTGATTAATAACAAAAATGTATGAAATTATATCATTATTCTGTAATTTTATCTCTTATTGCGTAAATATATCTTTTGAGGATTATAAAAGTAATATGGTAATGTTTTATAAATCTTATATAAATGTACAAATTTTTGTATTATTATGTAACGTAACGATAACATTTCACAAATTATAATTACATTTTTACACAAGTGAAGTAAATTTACGGGTGTGTGATCTGTTTGCTTTACTCGCAATGCGCCATGAATTTGAAACCAGGTAATGTTCTTTGAATAACTCGGACTATTGATGTAAGCCATACACATACAATATAAGATAACCATATAGAATTACCATAAATTTACTTGTGCAATCTGCTTCATCGCAGTACTAAAAATTAATTTTATCTGCAAGTTGCAAATTTACGTACGTGTCAGAAATTCATGCATATAATATTTATAATTTTACGCTAATTCTTTTTACACCGCAGCAAAGAATATTCAAATTTGCTGCGTTTAATCCTTCTTTCAATGAAAATCGATTGCGTATTATTATTTTAATTCAACTTCAACCTCATAAAAATTATTGAGACTCAAATAGTAAAGTAATTAACTTTTTCAAATTAAAACGTGATAAGCTTCGCGTTTTGAGTAATATAAATTTGACAAGTGTTAATTTTTATTTAAAAAATACACAATCAAGAAAAAGCAAGTTTCTCTCACTATATATTCGATTGTTTCGCAAGAAGGTAAACGAAAAATCAATCTTATACATATGAATAGAATCAAAGGCACACCGCAATGCATTTTTAACAAAGCGCTCTCAGCGAATGCGTAACGAAAGTAGCGAACGTAATTGCTCGAATATACATTGCGATTTTCAATAACCACGAGCGGCGAATAACAAACGGATCGTTAAGGCAATCCGCGCTGGCTTCCGCTTCCGGCATCAAAAGACGATGCCGATGTTCGTCCTGCGGAAGAAAAGAGCCATGAGAAATTGACGAGGAGAGAGATAGAGAGAAAAATGAAGGAGGACTCGCGATCGATGCGACTGTTTGCGTTGAGAAAGACTTCCCCTTTTCACTTCATCTTTACTTCTCGCTTTGATTATTCGTTTTTCATTTTTCTCCCGTAAATTGCCTTAGGTCTCAATTTTCAAAGGGCTTTAAGGACTTTCTCCCCGTTTCTCTCTCCCTTTCTCTCGCCCCACTTCCTCTTTCTCTCTCTCTCTCTCTCTCACTCTCATATTTACATCCATTACCTGACGTATCTAGCGCAGCGATTATTATTGCACAACGAGATGACGTCGAGAACAAACAGATTTCAGCCCCTAATGCATTCTCCCTCGCTCTATCGCACCGCCTGGCACCGAAGTAATACCTCCTCTCTCCCGTCTTGTAAGCGAGAGCCATGGAACAATTTTGCGGAACAATTTCGCGCGTACTACAGGCGGCAAATAAAAACAGAAGTGGACGATCTCCTCGAACGACCGTTCGTTACTCGCCGCCGTTTTTCAGATTCCGGAATCGTAGCCGCATATATTACCGCCGGTCGGGCAGCAACATCGCATATTACGGGCAAGCGGGTGCAAAAACAAACTTTGTAGGCGTGCCGTGTAAGTTACGACCGCCGCGAATATATAGGGTGGTTCCCCTGAGAGCCACCAAGCGTAGTCGAGAGTCCGCATCACACCGCGTCCTTTCGACCAAATACACCGCAGGACAAAGTGGATATTCTCTAGCGATTGCGTCGCTAATTACGGGCGTACTAAAAATTGAAAGCTCAAAGTTTTTCAATTATAAAAGGATTTTATCCTGGCAGACCTGTGTTTTAAGATTTAATCGCGACGAACGATGTTCGACGGAGTCGCGATCTTGCTAGGAATTTTCGCTCGAATCTTCGCTAAGAAAAAAATTTCGACTTTTTTGCAGAATCTGTAGAAGATTACGATGTTTGAGCTTTTGCACTCTATATAAACGCGCGTGTCCCGGAGTAACGTTCGTGTAACGGTAGCGTAATGCGGCGAGAAGCCTCGTGCTAAAAAATTTATGTGCTCCTCTTCGTAATTCTTAAGTGTCTTCTATAATCTCGCGGTTTTTATTGCTCGCCGAGTTAGGAACGGCCGTCGTAGATTTCGGATTATTTCTACTCGCGGATATTGCCGCCACTCTGTCCGCAACAACCGGTCCCATTACAACAATAATAAATGGAGTTCGTATGTCGGTATATTCGCCGAGTCTCTCTCGAACTCTCACTCTGACGAAAACAGCAAAATACTTTTGTAACATTCTGCGACAAGTAAATGTCAAATTGTAGAAATAACATGGAAAAGAAATGAGATATCCAAATTATGAAAGTAAAACAATTTTAGACGAAATTCGTTATCGCATGAAGTAAAATTGGCCGACTATGCGAACAAAATATTATTTTTCACAGATCTTTGATCTTTCGACCATTTGACAGTTACACACTCGAAAAATAACGTTTCTACATCGAAGAGATTTTTGATCAGCATATTTTTCATGTCAAAGTAAATTATCATACATTTTTGATTAAAGAAAGGGTGATGAAAAAAGCTTGGAAACTACTCCCCTTTCAGGGGAAGTAGGGTCACGCTGTGTGCGTGATTCTACTCTGTGCGACTATCGATTCTTCTTTACTTAGAGCACAGATACCTCTGGCGAGCAAGCAAAAACTCCTTTACTTGCAGTTCTTTAATTTATGTTAACTGAAAGCTCAGAAAATCGGGTGGGTTCCAAAGTTTTTGCCACTTTCCGCATTGAAAGTCCGATCGTTACTCCGAGCGGCGTTCGAATAAGTAGAAGTATCGCGATCCTAACTTGTAACTCATTTAGAGCGGTAAAAATTTTTGCCTTTGCATAATATCTTTAACTCGTAATCGAAGAATCTTTCGCGAATGGTGGAAAAAGCTTAAAACCGTATATCCGTATTCCTATTTCGCTAATCAGGTTGACAAAGTTCGCCCATCTAAAATGTAACATCCAAGAAAATCGGCAAGTTTCCCATCAATAATCCGCTTTGAATGCTAATACGCCTCGTTACCGCATCTTGCGTCTGTCGCATCATCGTCAGCTGGCGAAACCAATTCCCTGCTCGTCTCTCCGCTTATGCAAAATGCACAAGTCCCACCGATGCAAAATGAGGACGTATAATGTCAGCCTAGACTCATGCGTCCTCATATATTTTCCTTCCACCTTCGCAGCCCGTCGCCATCCGCGTTGACGACTCTCATTGCGGCGTCGCACGGTCCGTCATCATATTACTATTTTGTTTATACAAAAGGTAGGCTCGGGAACGAGCGCACGTAGGGATTTTATTAGCCGAGCACGCCTTCACTATTGCTAGTTATTTCGTAGAAATGCGTCGCGCGTGCTACGCAGGAATTATTAAATCACCGTCGTCGTCATCGTCGTCGTCGTCGGAGCGTCGACGTTCGCATGAGGTCTGCAATATTCACGAATTATTGAAAGCATCGTCAGCGAGGGGACAGCCTTTGCAATCGGAAAACGCTCGCGGCTCTCTATGTTTCTCATGAAAAATGCACCCCTCTCAATAAAAAATTGAACGCTCAGCGTAAAAAGAATGAGATAGTAAATTTTTTATTTTCCAAAAATTAATCTCTAATTGAGGAGAATGCTATTGGAATATTTATAAGGATTTTTCCCTCGTTTTTCAAACAAAATATTCACAAAAATAATTTTCTTTCAGCCTTTTATTTTTCACTCGTACGATTTTCTTTATGTAAATTTTCCAGCAAAATAAAGAAGTAGATCCAGGAAAGAATATATAATGCAAATCACGCGGATGACACGACAAATGGCATAATGGTGGATAATCGTTCGTAAAAGTACCGGAGTCCTAATGACCGAAACGCATCCGGAAACGAAACCGCACCGGTCGTTCTTTGTCTCGTTGTAGCCAAGGCGATTCGCCGCCAGGCTGACGTGGCCGGCTACGAGAGATACTTATGTTAAATTAACAGCGTCCTGATCCCGGACCCTCCAGACTGCATTTTTGTTCCGGCAAGGCAGATGGCGATCGCGATCGCAAAATTTCTAATGGGCTCCCTTATGTCGCGCCCTTTGTGCCGAAATCGGGGTACCTGCGCTTGTATTAGTTTGTTATGGAAGTCCCATAGACTCCTGGGGCTTATCCGTGCACAATCGCACCCTTCGTTAACTCCCGACGTAACGAGCGAGAAACGCCTAAATATCGCGCGACTATTCTCGCCCTACAATCTAAATATCGCCATAGCGCGACAATGCAGCGCAAGGTTTAAATGCTGTTTGTACATCGTTGTGTTCATCCCGCGCGACGATTAAGAGCGACATTCCCGCACTGCAGAGATTGCAATTTTGCACCTTATTTTTCGAGCTCTCGTCGCATTCAAGCAGCACCATCGGAATAATGAAATTAGATGCCGGAGGCGATTTCTTATCGCGAATGAAATTGCGTCTCTGCATGATTTCTTTATCTATTGTGCGTGGCGACGGCTGCACATGAATTATTCGCAATATAATATTTCAGTTATTTAAAGCAGAAAAAGAGAAAATAATAATCGCCATTGATTGAATATAATACAATTGAATTCGGGAATAATTTGCATACGTACACTGTACAATTGTTGAAAACATTTTTTTATGTTAAAGTAATCGTATATTTTTTAATCACTATCTCAGAATGACCGAATAAGTACTTTATCGTCGATCTTGAAATATTACTGAATTTACATTTTTCGAAAGTATTTTATCTTAGGTATCGATACAATATTTATTATACGTCTTCCTTTTGCAATCGTTTTTTTTTTTTAACACTCGTTACTACTTCATACGAATCCCATAATTCTTGTATTTATGACGATATTTTAATTGGTAAAAAGGGAAGAAAAACAACACGGAAGAGTGTCCAGTTTAATAAGAGATACAAATTACTAAACATGTCATGAGGTTCATACGACACGATGGTACAAGGACCAAGAGGAAAAAAAAAACCTTCTGGCCAGCGATATCTCTCGTATCTATAAATCAGCGTTGCCTTCATCGAGGCGATATCATTTCGCCGATTGCATACCGAATGCGAGCCAACGCGATATTACATTTCGCGATATTCTGCATTCAAAAAGTTTTATCTGAGACGAGTTAATAAATCTGGCGCCGCGCGAACGCGGGTGCACGCGCGAAAGAGAGAAACAAGAGAGAAACGCTCGACAGCGTTTTACACGAGACGCTGCGGCGAATCGCGGAGAAATAATTTCATTAAACTACGTAATTGGAATTGTTTCGAACGTTCACCGCGCACGCTGCGCCTGCTGCTCGCTCATTTCATCCCAAGATTCCGCACACACGACGACGATCGCGCGCCCCGTAAAATAAATACGTCGCACTAAGCCGCGACGTCTTTACACGTCGCGCGTATTTTCTCGGTCATTCTGTTTCTCCGCCCTTCGCTGTCGTATTACTCTTTGCAGTAGCGCAGCTAGCATTCCCGGACCCTTGCGTAAAGCCTACCAAAAAGTTCCCTATCCTCCTCTTCCTCTTTTTCGCGACATAAAATGCGGATGTCGCGGTGCATTTTAAATCACGTTCAACGAATATTCAAATTGCTGCATTTTTTGTACAATAAATGTGAACGCACATTTAAGTAAAAAAAAAAAAAAAAAAATGATCGAATAATAGGTTTAACTTTCTTCTTATTGAAACTAATATATCAAAGCTTGATGTATTGCAAAGTTTTAAAGTAAAAGAGCTTTCTCTTCTCCAAGACATACGTCTTGGTTGCTCTGTATGCCGGCAAAAGGGAAAGATAAACTTGAGTGGTTCTTCTCTGTATTCATGGGTCTCTGTGCTTCGTTCATTCTTGGCATACGGGCGTACTATAGTCCTGCCTTCCTCCTCATTGCAGCGGAGGAAGGAGGCACGGCGTGGAAGGATATAGTGCCGAAGGAAGCGATGGCCGAGAAATTCAGCGAGAAATTCAGCGGGCCTGTGAATCCTGCATGTCCCGGGGCTGCTCTTCCGAGCGAGTATGCATGTGCGCGCCGCGACGTCGCACTATATACGCAACACCTGGCGACTGGCGAAACTCCGAGAAGCCCTCTCTGAACGTGAACAGACGATGTCGACGATGACAGCGACGAGCGAGCGAGCGAGGAGGAACAGGAATTCAGGAGCACAGTTCCGGCGCGTTGGCTGCCCCCGGAGGGCAAGCGTGGCTGCTTTTCGGGCTCACTCCGTCTTCTTCTCCACTCTCCTTCCAGCTGGTTAGCTACAGGCAGGCAGGAAGTGCGATGAAGACGTCGGCGATCTCGCCGAGCCGACGCAAACGGATTCCTCCCACCTCCGCCGCCATCGCCGTCAACTGGATAGACGCGAGATCCTTGTAACGTCCTCCCGCCGTGCCGCTTGTAAACGTCGTAAAGCGCGAACACGGCTTCTATTCCGAATCATTTAAAGCTGACGGCGACGGAACGTCGCGACGATCCGAGGAATGCGGAGAGAAGCTGGGGAAGATAGTAATCTACTTTGTTACGCTGCCGACACAGTGTCTTCTCTATTCTGACTGCATGATAATTGCATGATCTGCGCAGAAGAATGAAAGCGCTGCGCAGCGATTGTTTGCCTCTAAAGACAGTGACTTGTTCTCTCGTGAAATTTAATTTGTAAATTGCCAGGCGTTATACCATAAAACGCGGATTAAATCTGAAAACATAAAGATAGCAGTCTAGAAATATTTTGAATAGCGGTTTCGGAACTTCAACACTCGTATGTTGTTTACACAACATTTCATCTGCACGTCATGTTAAGGCAAACAGTAATTTGTTGCAGTCACATCAAGTCCGCGAGATATATGTCACACGTTATCTAAAATAAACTCTAGACTTTTCAGATTTCCTCGTTAAACATGTTTCTCATTTTTCAAGTTGAACGTTGAATTTTTTTTCCAACATTTACGAAACCCGACAATTATATTCCGAACCATTCATTATTAATTTCATAAATTATCAAGGTATCACATTTGCAAGTTCCAGTGCCACGTACGCTTCTCGGAAACATTTTTTCGCGTAATTCCGGAAGAACCCGCGATAATTGCACGCCGCGCTACTCTCCCTATTTCTCTGTCGCGATATAGATGCATTTTCTAATTAAATCTCGCAATCGGACGGCGAGTAACGATCCAATTGCGATCGACCCGCAATTCGCGTGGCCGACAGTAAAATAGAATCCACGCGTACAGTCGATTCTTCATGCCGATCCACTCGCAACGCTCGCGCGCGCGCGCGTACGAGCGAGCGAGCGAGCAAGCCGAAGTTGCGGAGCATCGGTTTTATCGATGGCCCGGTAATACGTTTTCACGTGTGGATAATTAATCCGCGGCTCGATATCGCAGCATCGTCGCGGCTGCTGCTGTAATACCGAAGTAGTTACAGCTAAACCGATACCGACCACCACCGAGGCGGGGGGAATTTATTGCCCGAGTCGTCGACCCCGACCAACCTCCCTGCTCTCTCACTCTCTCGTCGCCCCCCCCCTCCCCCCTTCACCCGCTTCACTCACCCGTCCACCCGCCCTTCCCCTTTTTCACCCCGTGATTATTCTTCAAACACCGCCGTTCTCTTATATGTTTAAACCCATTCTCTTTTTTGCCTCCTCCTTCGTGCTCTCTCTCCCCCCCCCTCCCTTTTCCTCTCATTCTCTCGACGTCGCTAATGTAAGCCATTTGTTTCCTCGAGCTCGAGCGGCGAGTGTATATTTTCCGTTCCATCGTTGAATTTCAATGATGTTGGGCTGCCGGAAAGCGCGCGTACACCGCCCGGGACTCGTAAAAATGTTCCGTGATATAAAGGGTTCCCTATACGTGCACCCGCGTGGTCCCCCAACGCGAAATTCGGACTATGCCAATAACACGTGTGTGAGCGCGCGCGCGTTCTCTTTATTGCGCGCATTCCGCGCGTTTTGATGAGAAAGAGTCACCCTCGCTCGGCGTAACGCGTGCGACACGGGTTCGAAATGGGCGCAATTCGCAAAAGATTATTAATGAGCACGACATTTAACTCTTCTAAAGCGGAAAATCATGAAAATATCACGCATTATCTTCCCCCCCCCCTTTCTGAAAATGCACGGTCGTTTAAATGTTTTAAAAATGCCGATTACGTGGACAGTTAATGCATTGCTTATGGAACGCTTATGGCTCGTCGAGATTTAAATACGAATTTTGCTAATGGCTTGTATGCACGACTATATTTGCCATATTTGCCGGCAATTATTTTGATGATATTGCGGATGTGATCATCTGCAGACGACTAATACGTATTTCGGACTGCGGTCATTCATTATCGATCGTCGCGAAAGCTATAAACCAATTTCTTTGCTCGAGTGAATCCGAAAAATTAATTATCTATTTTCGCTAAAAAGTATCATGGCAAATTTGCAAAATTTACGGTAACCTGGTAAAATGGTAAAATAACTTGCACCACATTCCACATTTCGTTTGTTGTAAAAAAAAGTTCGGGGAATAAATAAGCGCGAAAATTGAAAGTTTCTTGAAAAGTTTTCTCTCTATTTTTTTCCTTTGTTGGGCGCCTGAATTAACGATTTCAATTTGTTCGTGTTCCCGAATTTCGCGCGGTACAACATTAATGCATTCACGGCGTTGGCGGGATACTAAATCAAGGGAAGAGTGTGCTTGTGTATGTGCTCGGTCGCGAAAAAGGAAGTGAACGCAGTAAATAGCGAGATAATAAGTAACGGAATTCCGTTCTCGATCCGCGAAATGAGGTGCGATCGAGATCATGTTTCTCATTCAGAGACAGCGAAAGAAAACAAAGAAAGGGTGGAACGAATCAGTTTAGTTTCGGAGCTGCCGTCGTAGCAGCATGTACTACGGTCATAATATCGTTAAGATATAAGCAACCTTTTATGCGCGGAAGCGAAGAGACAAATTCGAGAACGGCATCCCGCATCGCATGGCCACTCGCGACTGTCGAATCCGAAATCAATGTTTATGCCAGTATTATTTATTGCTCTACATATATGTAGTGCGCTCTTACAGATCCAGAAAGTGGATACTTTATTTTATGTTCGGAAGAATGTATCTCTAAGTTATATTCATGAATAAAAAGGTTTGGAAAAATCTCAGCTCGAATAAATAACTATTACAAATGGAATGAGCTACGATTGTAATAATAAATTACATTTGTTGTCCGGAGAGATTGAAATTTGCATGAAAATTTATTTGGAATTAATCCTGTCTTGATGACGGATAAAAATAGCAAATGCGTACAAGAGTTGAGGATTTTGCGCGAAAAAAATTGGAAAACTTCTTTCCGATTATCGGACATTCGTACGGAGTTTGCACTCGGCTCACAATAGTCGCGAATTGATATTATTACAATAATTGCTTCTCCCATCTCTCGTTTTAATGAGTTATATCTTGTAATTCGTTCCGTCTTTCAATATCGGAGGGATAGAATCTTCGATGTCGACTGCGATATAAATCCACGCTACGAACACCTGGTCGAAGTCTTCGCGCGTTTCTGCTGGCAGTTCCTTTATAATTCCGCAGGCGGGCGGGCGTTGCGGAACTCGCGGGGAACTCGTGACCCGCTTCGCGCAAAATTGCAGGTGTCGCGCACCGGTGGCGGGCTCGGTTTCTCACGGCGCATTACGAGAAGACGTGTATTAACTGTAACCCTCTGTCATCCCCCACGACAGCCAGCGCTCTCCGCCACCGCCCTTACAGCGAGTTCTCCTCCCTTTTACCTCGCTCATAAACGCGATTTGCGCGCGATGCAACCGTCACAACGTT
This sequence comes from Linepithema humile, assembly GCF_040581485.1. Lineage (NCBI taxonomy): Eukaryota > Metazoa > Arthropoda > Insecta > Hymenoptera > Formicidae > Linepithema > Linepithema humile. The sequence goes on along the minus strand of NC_090128.1, from coordinate 4,064,350 downwards.
TCTCGTAAATCGATGCATCCTTCCTCCGATGCAATTCGGTCATCGCATAAAAGATGTGTCCCGGAAAGTGCATCTTTAATCTTTTATAGCAGATTTCTCGGCTATTTCGAGCTGGATTCTTCTTAATAGGAATTTTTTACGATTGTCAATCCTCGTCGACGCCGTTATCAATAATTTTCAATAGCGATGGAAAATAAGAAATTCCATTGTTACTTTATTTCAGTATAATTGCGATTTGCAACTTGATTATCGAGACGTTCGATATTGAAAGCCAAGAGAAGAGTATGAAAATTAGAGTTTAATCGAATTTTCGCGGAGGAGAAGATAAGTGCGAATTACGTAAATGATGTACTCTCTCGAGTTCGTTTATTAAATTTTAAATTCTGCTTATTATAGTTTCATCCAAGTTTCATTTTCGTAAAATGTGCCTCTAGTTCGAATTTTTTCAAACCAAAATCCGCGATGCGCAATCGATAGGCATCGAAGTTAATATAGTAAATGGGATTTGGAGAACGGATTGGATTAAAGTTAACAACTCTCGCCCACAGAGAAAGTAAAGTGATTGGGCATAAAAGTAACTGCTTCCTAGCGACCGACCGGAGCAGAGTTAGTAGAGCAAGTTAAAGCGAATGAGAGCGAAAGAGAGTTTTTAATTTAAAATTCGATTAACCTTCCAATCCCATTCATCCACCGTGTCGCTATAATATTCAATGTAGAGTCGCGGCGTAGGATGTTAAACGTATGAATATGTCCAAAAGGCGAGCTCTTATCGTAACTCGAGAGATGCTTTCTCGCGGACTTGCCATAAGTTTGAAAAGCTTGATAAAGTCATAAAAATTAGTGAAAGCTTAGAAAATTTTTCGCGATAAAAACGATGGGAATATAAATTATCGTAATCATTTTGAAAGTAATAACAAAGGTTATTTTGTGATTCAGAACCAATTATTATATGTGTAAATTTACATATATATGGAAATTTACAGCTTGTAAAATTTATATTTAGTGTTGTAATAAAATAAATTGCATAAATAAATTTATGGTCATTTTATGTATATATATATATTTACTTGTGAAAATTTTTACGTGTAGAAGTTCACACCTGTAATAATTGGTCCGAATTGTACATTATAGTCGTATTTTTACACAAATTCTTTTTACATTGCGATATTTTAGATAAATTCCGGGAAGAGTATAAGACTTCAAATTTTGCTCCATGTAGCAACCGTTGATATCGTTGAACAAAAGAAAGAAAGAGCAAACGTAGTGAACGTTCGGCTTGAAACTAGAAAATGCGACGATGCGGTGTATTATAGCGAGCATTATTCGCTCTCCCCGATATTTGTACTTCGGATTACGCGAATGTACTTGTCTGAAGGTGTTAGATTCGCCTCCTTGGGGTGACATTCCGGAGAAAATAAGAGTCAATCTGTCGGAAAGAATCATCCAGTGAAGATAAGACTTATCATAATCTCGCTACGGTTTCCCATCCGGGTTCTCGATACCATTTTCCCCACTCGTTTTTTCGACACGCTCGAACATGGCTCATAACAAGAATATGACATCTCAGTGCGATCCGACAGAATAATATATAAAAAGCCGAGATAAGAACAAGGAAAAATCACAAAATACATAACAGTTTTATCATTTAGATTATAGCTGATATATTATAGCTGATATATTTTTATATGATTGGAAATATATCAGATAAATTTAAAAAATAAAGTTTCCCCCAAATTTTGGGAAATTTGCTTCCGACGTGAATGTTAACGAGCAATTTAACTCTGGCATTTATATGAAATAAAAAAAACACAATGCTCAACTATAAATTGTTATTTCCACTTTTTCAAGGAGAACGTCAATTAAATTACTTAATTCGCTAATAACTCATTCAAATGCATGAATAATGCAGCGGCATTGTAATCATAATGATGCGACCGACGATTATTAGCGTATGAATGTTGTGGTCCATGTATCACAACGTTTCAGCAGTCATATATTCGTAATCCGAATTATTCCACGAATGCTCAATCTATTTTCATTTATTTATTTTCAAGTGAGTTTGTTTATACTTCAATATTGCATTTGCAGTTCCGTGATAATTTTTGATTGAAATATTTGCATGGCTTGTCATAAAAAGATAATAAACACCGCCGCGTGTAGGTAATACACGGGTATTACGGTGGATTCCGGCGATGTCGTCGGTCGCGTCCCGAATTCGAAAATGCGATTGCATTATGCCGCGACTGCTGACGCGGCTTATGATTTTCGCCGGTGCCGCGTTATCGCGCCGTTAAATTCACCGTGCGCGCCATTTTAAATCAAAGTGTTTTAGTCCGGGGCGAAATTTGCGAGTGCGCCCGCGACACGGCGGGTGTGCGGCAATTCCGGTCGATATATCGAACGCGGCGGAGCTACGGCGCGTGTAATCAGCTATTACACACGGCACCAGTAATGTCTACATTACCACTAGGAGCATTAACATAATACACATCTTGCGAATCCGCGGCGTATTCTAACCAGCATTATCGGAGAAGTATTTCTCTCTCACTCCCGGTGCGAGCGAGCGAGGGATCGCGAACATCATAAACCATGTATCCGGCTTTATTAAATAATCGACGAATTTCGGCAACCGGAGTCTGTGTGCTTATGGATTCTCATCCATGACAAATGAAATTCCACCGAGTGCAGTTAATTATTGAGGCAACCGGGGGATGTTTCGCTAATAACGATTTATAACGAATCAGAATTTCATTCGGCTCAATCGTCACTCGTTAATATGCGGTTAATAAGATGTCTTTTTTTTTTCGAGAATTTTGATAGCGAATGCAAAACGCGTACGCTGCAAAACGTTCCAAAGTCATTATTTCAACGTGCGAAATTGCTACGTGTTCGGAAAACTTCCGAAAGCGTATAAGTCAGGAAAATTGAAAACGGTCCGGTAATACGGTGAAACGTCAGACAGAAGCTGCGGAAATTTTCAAAACTTTTTCGCCGCGGTGAATGGCAGTGAAACAAAAAAGAATCGCTGAATAACAAAATTACGCGCGTCAATAAATTATATTCGTACAAAAGATCTAATTGCAAAAATTAAGTTACTTTCTTTACGCTCCGTCGCTGTGCGTATAGTAACTTCCGCCTGATCGCGGTTCCGAATTTTTTCCTCCAACTTTTTATTCTCCTTCGTCGCCGTGGCGTAACTATTGCTTTCTTTCGCGGTGTTACCACATCGCGTTCTCGCTGTACACCGACCATAGAGCCCGACCATTGGAAAATGTCGAGCGAGAGAATCTATAAACGCGCCGAAAGCATTCCGATTACCGCGCGCCGTCATTGCACTCGCTTCTTGTACACGATTTCGTAATCGAATATTGCGCGACTGTAGTGGCAGTTAGGTGCGCACTTATCACGACGATGCAGCCCATTCTTGCTCGTTATGTCGCGACTTGGATCTCGGTTTGCATTACCGAACCCGAGATTCACACGCTTGGCATTCGCGCCCGCCCTTTCAAGCGCACCGGCGCTTTTACCGTACATAAAACGAAACGACACGAGTCGACTCTGCTACGAGCAGTATTGGACTTGGAGCGTGTGCACGACCCGCCGTTCCTTCCCCGCTCGCTTTAGCTCGAATCGACCGCGGGTCGACCGACGAAGCGATTCCTTTGTCACCGCATGACTCTCCCAGCGACCACTTCGCTCTCAAAGAGCAGTGGTATCGTCGCGCACCTCCGAAATTCATGGGAGTTTCCCTCGCAGAGGAGCTCGAGAATAGCGGACGCCGCGGTAACGTGCGCATCGCCTATCACGTTTCCGACGCGGCAGTTCTGGCAGTTTATAGGTTACCCGGTATAACGAGACGGCAGCATATTACGTAAGTGACGGCGATGGGCGTCTTCGAGAATCGAGAAAATTGCCATTGATAGGATGGCCATCAGAGTTCGGGAGTAAATTTCCCAGGAGATGTAAGCTCCATTCCAGTTATCACTTACACGCCTGATATTGATTTTAGATTCCTTCCTTCGCGGAAGAAATAAAAATTTATCGGAGGTGAGAGAATAGAGAAATGATCGAGGGGGATTAAAACCGAAAGTATACAGCGACGGGGATTAATGCGATGATTAATCTATAAATATTATCGGATCGCGCTAGATGTATTACAGATTAACGATAGAATATTAAATTATTATCGCGAGCGGAAATCAATCATAAAACTGAGCTCAGAAATTTTAGGCGGTTCGAATCGGTATCAGATTTCTAAATCAACCGTCAAACAATTTCGAATAAAAATAAACAAATTACAGATCGATTATTACTGCTTATATTCAAACTGTCCAAACTCCAAGCTCACTTTTTGTTGCTTCGAACATACGAACTTTTGTCCGACTCCTAAAACTAAAGAGCAGATAATTTTCCAGCTTCAATGAAAAGCTTTCATTACTTTATCAGTCTGCGACAATTCCGTAGAGCGCGAAGAAAGAACCGCGGAGTGCAGGAGTCAATAAACAGGATCTTAGGGATCAATGAATAGAACCTCGGGGAGAGATGTCAGCCCGACGGTAAAAAATTGTTTTTCGTCCAGAAGTGGCGGCTCTCTGGTGAACGCTTGGACCTGTCGCGGTGATCGAGTGGCTCAACCCAGATGATCGCTGAAGTGCGAGGGGTTAACTCGGAGCGCAGGGCGACGGTGCAACTCGGCAGGCTCGCTCTCCCACGAAGAGAAGCCCGGGCGTCTCTTCTCACGGCGCGGCGCGTAAAAACTAGTCGATCGGAGTCCAAGTTGGTTCGAATTACGAGGCCGGTTTCGAGGTCGGCGTCGGCTCGCAGATATCTGCCGTCGTTAACCGCGACGGAGGCGGCGGCGCGAGCGAGTATCGGATGGTTTAACCGCAAGCACTCGATTTTTCCGTCACCCCTCGCGTTCGCTCTGAGAACGCGCGTCGTTCTAATAAAAGTCTTGCCGTTAGCCCGGGGAGGGAATGAGAACTCTTCCGGAAACAATTCCCGCTGCTATTCGCATCGCGGCAAAGTTTGCTTTTATCGCGTTCGGCGCAGACATTGCGCTATTATAACACTTTCCTTCCTTTCTTTTTTTTTTTTTATTCCGCTCTCGTCGTTATATTGACCGCTGTCAGTGCCGCATCGGAATTTACCAATATAACGATGAAATTCGGATTTCTCGGATAAAAGATTCAATATAGTCGCGAGAATTTCCCAGCCGTAAGGCGGATACTCGCATTCCGTGTTGTCGAGAAAACATTTTTCCACCGGGTCCTCGACTCGTGAAAAGTTTAAGTGCCACGAAGTACGTGCATTATCGCGGGACAAGAAACATTTCCTTATTCCGCATCGGGAAACTTTAGCTACGAGTGTGCACCGGACGAATCTATTCCAGCCCTTTCTCATGAGCGCGATATATGAGGTGTTTCAGCATTTCTCATTACAATTTTAATGGCTCGATTTATTATATTTAATCAATCTTTACAAAAGCGTCGAGTCCACATTATCTTAAAGTTGGTTTAATTTTCTCAGTTTCGAAAATACTGTTAAATAGCAGAATGTCATCTCTTGCTGTTTTCAACTATTTTAATAATTAAGTTTAATTTGCCAAAAATAATTATCGAAATATCTGCGAAATCTTGTTATCAGCAAACGATGTTTAAGCGTTCTGGCAGTGCACAAAGCGATTGCGAAATCCCGGCCTCAATTTTGATAGCTACTTTGATTAAGAGTCGGTTCCACAAATTGGGCGGGGAAGAATATTAAAATGGAGGTCGATTGTATTCTGGGGCACCCTATATCCAGGGTTAACTGCCCGATCTTTCTATCGGTATTCACGCGGTGGTTTAGGCGGTTAAAGGGTGATGGATAGAGATAGGGTGTACGCGCGCCCGCGCACAGGCGGCAGTTAAACCAACTTTGCTAATCTTCAAACTAATTTTGAATTTAATCCGTGGTCGCGTATATAGCGAGCGACCGAAGAAGAACCGACCGACGGACCGACCGACCGACCGACCGGCGCTCGGCTACGCCGGGGTAATAAAATTATTCGGACATCTTCCCTCGATAAAACGTCGATCTCTGACTTAAGGGATTTCTCCGCCGAGGCTCTGCTCTGGTGAAGATTAACCGTGGGGTGGAGATAGCGGCGGAAATTACAGCCATGCTCGTCAAGGCTTCCACGGATTAAGTGCACATTGTAGTTTAATGTTTACTACGGGATGATAAAAGGGTGAACGGATAGCCATGAAACCGAATCCCTTCATGAGTGTTTTATATATAATAGTAAAAGTGAATATTAAATCAGTCAAAGTGCTCGAGTGCTCGCGCTAAGTGCCAGCCTCATTTAAATCGCACGTGTGTAACGTATATTTCTCAGGAATTCAGGACATTACGAGTATTTTGGTGCTCTCGAGTAATCATTATTTCAACACTGTCGATTGAAATAATTCAATTAAGCAAACATGAGACTACAAAAAGAAGTGACAAAAGGATCTTCGCCGAAAAATGTAACCTTAATTCTGAAAAAAAAAATACGGCCGTTCAATTGGAAAAAGAAGTGTCTTTAAATTGCAATTATATGACGAGTGCTTTTACAACAATGGAACGTAATAATTTCGCCTGAAATTGGAAGGCGTGAAATTTGCTCGAGCAGTGAAGAGCTTGAGTAACGAAAAAATTCGGAAATCTCCGGAGTGCCCGGCAACGAGGTGTCGCGATTATGGAAAAAACGTCACGGTGGAAACGAGCGACCCCTTTTATCACTATGCTTACAAGTAATTCCCACTTTTATTATCGCAGAGCTCCGTAATAACACATCGCGTTGGCATAACGCCACATTATGTTAATATTAGAAAGAAGGTACCGCGCCGGGCTCTATAATTACCGCGTTTCTAAGTAAAAAGCGACGCGCGGCCGCGGAATGAAACAACCCTCGCGCCTCGCCCCCCGCATTCGTATATATACGTGTACATTTGTGGAAACCGCGAATGTGAACGCGCGCGCGGCCGCGTTTTTCCACGAATTTCGAATTCGCGTCCGCCCTCCCTCCGTCCCCCTCGCTGCTTTACCCCCCCCCCCCTTTTCCGTGGACCGCGTGACCTAATTTTAAGAGAGAACATTTGCATCCCGCGACTGCGCCCGATTTCAACACGCCCGGCTCGTCCGTTTAAATGCACCGCACCGTGTCGGCGTTGTAACGGGCGAGGGCGAGGTTTAAAGGGGAACGGCGCTCTTACCGGAGGAAGTGACGCTCACGGTATTTTCGAAGACGCGGCAAATAGGTTTATCTCATTCGCCGAAGTTTGCCTAACTCTTTTATCGTTCTAAGCGGGGCTTACCTGAGGGATGAAATGCGGTCATAGTTTACTCCGCGCGCGCGCTTCCGGGATCAATATTTCTTTTTGCGTCGGCGAGACGACGTTTCGCGTCCGCCTGCATGTTTAATGATAAAATTTGCGGGGCGGGACACGCGACGGCGGATAATATATTATCGAGAAATTCATTAATGCGAGAAGAATTTGCCTCGCAACGGCGGCGAATAATTAAATTAGTTCGAAAATGCGCCGTATTATCTCTTTTAATTTATTTCAAATTCCATAAGTACACGATAAAGGTGACTGGAAATTCAAGAATTTATCCGAACAAAATATATTTGCGCGAGCAAGTATCCATTATATTCGAACATTGTGTTATTGCATGTAAAATCTAATGCAGAGAAATCGATTAGCGTAAGACGAGTTTTCATCCGACGTATATTTCAGCCGATAAAATAACGAGTCGGAAAATACCTCAATATTACCTTCTTTACAGTAAAATTGTGTAGCGAATGCGAGGATGCGATGTAACGTGCCGAGGAATGCATTAATGCGGGAGATATTTTCCTCTAACGTGTATTTTGGATGGGCCAGTAATTAGATGCCCCATTATTACTCTCCTTTCACTTATCTCGAATTCCTTTTCTAAAAAGTCCCGCGCTGTAAGCGCGGAAATTTATTCAAACGGACGCCATACCGTTCGAGGTATTGCAAAAAAAATCGCGAAGATTATATTCGCTTTATAATATTCCCTTCGGGCGACAGAAGCAATTTTGTTCGCGAGAGACCTTTTCGAACGTTCAAACATACCGAAGACGCTCGCGTTTTCCACTCTTAAATGCCTCGCTCTATGTACATAGAGAGAGAGCTAGAGAAACGAATATGGCTTTGCAGCAGTTCTCTTTCGCGTACGCGCGCGCGGGGGGCCGTGGCTTCGCTCGTAAATTTATCGCATTCTATCCGGATGGCGTACGCTGCCGCTGATCGTTGTTTAACCTTCGTGCACAGGCACGGGCGCGATCGGATTTGCACTATTTTCTCCTCGCCGCCGAAGCGCGACCGCCGAGACCAAGGAGATCGTATGCAATACGATAGCTCACGTGCAGCAGCGGACTATCCGCCAGGCACAATGTGCGCGATTCGATTTTTCGACACGTAAACGCAGAAATAAATCGGGCTTTTCCAGCAGGCCGTATCTCCGCTGTCTCTCCCTCCAGATATTTTTTTATTAACGATCACCGCCGAAAGAAGCTCACAATTCAAGCGGAAGAGCCTATTTGTATCTACTCCATTCTATATCTCTATCCTGCTGAACGAGTATTTATTTTATATCCGTGTCGATTGCTCTGCTAAATAAGTATTTATTTTTATTCGATTCATTCTTGAGAAATATGGCTTTACCGAAATTTCCGATTTACTTTTTTCGCACAAATAACGTGATCTTTTTAAAAGAATTCAAATATTCTCGCGTAGAAAGAAAAACGTTGAAAATAAATCACGTAATTATTACGTTGATAATTCTAATAAGAAATAAGCAAAACGTGTTTCAGTTTTAATGACATTCGTGATACATGCAATAAAATATGATATTTTTATATTATAATTTTTTGCTCCTTTTTTATTTGTCGCACTTTATTATTGTTGTTTAATACGACTAATTTTTTACGTTACTTCTACCTTTAAAAACTGCATTTCAAATCCATATTTTTTTTTTAATTAAAAATGTCATATATTTTCTACTGACATTTTTGGTTAAAATACACAAAATATATACATACAATGCGTCAAAATTAAAGTCCAAGACTTAAAAGCATCTCGATTCGTCGCTGCCGGAGAGCGAGCGTACATTTGTACATCACGACGCCTTGAATGAGATCCGAAAAATTTTCGTCTACTTTTGAGAGCGGAATTCGCGGAATTTACATCCCTCATAATACCAGAATACCCGCTTGCTATGTGGTCGCTTTTACTCTTTTATACGCGCCCGATGTCGTCCGTCCACTACCGTCGCAAATATGATTCAGCGCCCGTTTTGAGGATCGTCGTTGTAAAATCGCCGGCCGAACACCATATCCGCGCTGACATTGCGCTTGATGAAATGAGCCGCGTCCGGCAGGAATAAACGGGACATTACAACGACAAAAATATCCGCTACCCGGTTGTATTTCGTAATGAGAAATGCCTCGGGTGAAGTCTGCTATCTCTTTGTTTTTTTTTTGTGTGTAAAGAACGTTTCAAAGACTTATTCAAATTTTTTTACTACACACAAATGTGCTGAAAAATGGAAATAGAATTTTTAATAACGCGACGACTTGAAACACAAGACCGCGTATATTGATAGCCTTCCGGAATTTTACGTCTCCGAATCGCGTTAGCATCGGTGCGAATGAATGACAAATCTGCGACCCGTAGAATTAGATACTGCACTTTCGCAAAGACGATTCGTCGCGTTGCTACAGCGCAACGACAATAAAGCGCGCGTGGCCCCGATCGATTGAAGACATTCTGCCGTGTCCGACGGCCTGATACCTGAGACGTCCATTAAGGAGATTAACCCTTTATTACTATTTGCCGGATGCCGCACGAGAGAATAAACGCGCGAGCGAGCAGCGGGGAATAAGAAAGGAGACGACGAATGGTAAGGGGCGCGAAATTGCGTCCGGCTGTTCCGAGCGAGCGGCGGATAATGGATGCCGAGTAAACGACCTTCCCTTCTCGAGGTAAATGATTTAAAGATGGAAACGGTACTGTGCAGTATCAAGAGATCATAAACATACCTCCGCTCTCCGCTTTGAGAGTTAGCCCGATCGATTCTCCAATTTACGGACTCACCTGCAACATAAAGCAATGGAAATCGTTAGACTGTATTCAGGATTCTCTGCACAAACGCGCATATATGTACAAGCGCATATATCGCGAAAAATGTATCTCGAGTATTGTTTTGAAAATGCGAATAGCGAAATGTTATATTACCGATAATCTATTGTGTAAAGAAATTATTAACCTCATATTAAAAAATTTATCGAGTTTTGATAAAAAAATATTATTTCAATTCTACCGTTAATAATAACAATAATAATAATAACAATAATAATAATAATAATAATAATAATAATGACAAACGTGTAATTTAATTAAAAATAACACGAGTGAAATAATATGATAAAAATTATTTTAAAAGAAAAAAAAAACCTTGCAGCTGTTTTTGTTTGTATGCAAGTTTTCAATTTCCAACGGCAGAAAAATTGCATCTACGATCTCACACATTCGCTCTAATTCGCGCAGAGTGCATGCACGACGAAATCCAGGGAAATCTGTCGGACGAATGGTAACGAAATGAAACACATTCGCGTTCAAAAGGTTCGCCCGGTTGTCCGGTGAGATACATTTGTCGTAATAAGAAATACGTATTTTTGCGCACGTATGCATTTCGACGTTTCCGGAGGCGTGCGGCTAATGAAATGGCTGGCGGCGTGGATGCGCGCGCGAAACAAGATGTGTCTCGCTCGTAATGGCAAGGAACGCAATGAATTAATTTCCATCATCCGGCGCGGCCGCGGCTGCATCACGTTGCTGACGCGCGACAGCGAGTTTCAGGAGGAGCTTTTCGATTAATTACGGTAGCCCATATACGAATGGAAGCCCAGATTGGATGGTCGTGACTGAACGCGTCGCGCCGTGACAGTGAGAAAAAAATTCCCGGACGACACGCGGGCTTCCACCTCCCGAAAACGTCGTACTCTCTTTTAGTTCTCTCATGCATTCTTTGTCAAACTTGTGAGGGACCTTTCCTCGATAAAATTGTCCGGGTATTGTTGCAGTGTTTGAGTTAGAAGCATTGAAACTGGCAAACAACGTACACAATGCAGTAATGCACTGCACTGAACGTGCGAGAAATGGCCGAAATTTATGTTTGACGAGAGAAATGGTTTATCTTTACTTAAAACTTTAAGTGAAAGTCAATACCGTTTGTTTCAATATTTGCTATTGATATATCGCTAATTATAAATTCAAAGGCTTCGACTGTGCGTCTAACAAAACTCACCTCGAAGTGTTCTTTCAATGTTCTATTTAAAGAAAAATCAACAATTTGAATGAAATGAAATAGGATGCCGACATTGTTATTGAAATTAAAGCCATTAACTCTGCAGAGCGTTAACAGTGCTGTATATAACATAACAATATCCTATTTCTCGCGTACAAGTACGACTACAGTGATACTAGTCAGAGGCGCATGTTCGTGGATGCAAATGACTTAATCCATCTTCCCGAGCGCGCGTATGTATGCGTGTCCCCGCTATCTCTCCGGCATCTTAACTCAATTTCAAGACAGATAATCGCCACGAGATGAGATCTCATCGATATCTCAGCGGGATTGCGGGCTTTTAATGCGCGATATGCGCAAGATCGCAGGATCGGAAGAAAGAAGTGCGGTTTTTGTTACAAGTCTGAGGGAGGGGGGCCACCGCTCTCATTCGCTCATTTTACCGGGGGGAGATGCTGGTGTGTACGCGGACATCGTTTGTCAATGTCCAATCAACGTCGCGTGTCGGGGACAACTGCAAGGAAAGCAGAAGAGAGCGCGAGAGGAGGAGCGATAAAAAGGGGGAAAAAAAGCCAGCGGCGAGGGTGAGCACTTTTTTGAGCGCGGACTCACTTTAAAGGAACTCGCTCCACCCATTTGTTCTCCGTCGACCAGATTACCCTCCCAATCCTTCCTCGATGTTCTCGAGGTCATCCCTTAATCTACGTCCTTTCGCGTCAACGAGGCTCAATCATCTTACGGTCGTTTCAGCGCAAATCGTCCCAGATTCGCGATAGACATGCGATAAGTTATTAATTATTAGTGTCAAATTTTTTTTTTACGCTTGTTCAAACGACCGATATATCGTTATATCGGTTTCGCTTCGAGCTGGACACGACACGCCGAACTTTTATTAAAAATTACACGCGTTTAATTAAAAACGCACCGTCTCGCTCGCGTAGTTTGCCGGATATCGTTCGAAGTATCTGTCTGCCCGCGCCGGCTAATCAAACATGTATCTCCAATAAATATGATGTATTAACAACTATGTCGAAGGTTTCCCGTTCACTGTACAATTCACAGATTTTCGGAGGGCTGTTATGAAAAATAGATAATGGGAAAAAAACTCTAATGTGACGCGCTACAAAAGAAAATCAGTCATTGCACGGACGAAGACTTCGCACACACGCGAGGCTATAAGTGTCACGCTCGCGGAAAACAATTTCTCGTTGCGGAACACTATATGTGTCGCGAGCAATAGCGCTGTAAAAGGCTATAAGTCTCGTTTACGAGGTCCAGAACAAATGTGAAGAGTATTTTTCTACGTCTTTCCAATAAATAAAATGTTTTCTCGGAAAAATAGCTCTTCTTCAAGTTTTTATCCTCACCAGAGTTTGAAAAAGATAAAAGGGACGTCCGAGTTCGCGCGTTAACGAAATAGCGAAGGCACGATTGTGTAACACGCACTGCTAATTGTTATCTGGTTCATTAATTGGCAAAAATCTTAATTTTGTATTACAAATGTTAATTACAATTAACCAATAATATGTGCATCTCAAATTAAGCATTAATACATAACAAACATTAATCGTCCCGAAGCATTATTATTTCGAAAGCGTCTCATCACGTAAACATGAAAAGTAATTTGCATCTCCTGCAGGCGGAGTTTGCGTAACAGCCGGGATTTCATTTTGCGGCAATACGTAATAATAACGAGGATGATTCCTCGGCGCGCGCGAGGAGAGTGCCGATGCATTAGGAAGGCGCGTTTAACCATCAATCGTACCACTCGCTCTCGGTCGGATTTATTCCCGGGTTCGCTTCCCCCGACAGGCGTGGCGTAGCGCGGCAGCTGAGATTTATTCGCGCATATCGATATCTCCGTAATATTTCCAGCATCACTCGCGTGTTCCTCTACCTTGCCGAAATTCGAACCCGCCCTTCTGTAAATCGAGACGGACCCGCCCCAGCTTGGCAACCTGCTCCGTCAGGTCGTCAACCGCCGGGCGGCGTTGATTACCGGCTTTCTCGCCGCCGCCGTTCGCCGCGCGACGTGAGATCGGAGCTCTGAGAAAGAAAGACGAACGAGCTGAGCGTGCAGAAAAGCCGTGTGCACTGGCTTCCAATCTGGAAATATCGAAATCGTGAGCCGGCAGGTCGTGCGGCAAGAAAAAAAAAGCCGGTCAGTACTCACTGCCTATTTCTTTGACTAGTTTTGGCCGCCGCGTGGAAAAAGAGATGCGCTCGATGATCGACGATACGTGAATGTCAACGAAAAAATAATATAACGGGACTTGTATCGAGATATTACACACATAAATGCATATATGCTTATGTACGCTGTAGAGAAATTAGTATAAAATTATAATTATTATAGCGGGTAATTTTGGGTAATTTTAGAACCAACCATTACAGCGGTAAATTTCCTCGTGTAATGTAAATTTATAGCTTGTAGATAAAATTAATTTCTAATGTTGTAATGAATATTACGCAAATAAATTTACAGTTATTTTATATATAAATATATTACATATATAGTTGTTTGTATATAAAATAACTGTACATTTATTTATGCAATTTGCTTCATTACACCCACACACAGTATCAGAAATTAATTTTACTTGCAAGAGCTTTAAATGTACTTATGTGTCGAAATTTACATCTATAATAATTAATCCAAAAATCACTCACTATAATAGTTGTAATTTCACACTAATTGTTTTACAGAATAGATTCAATTTCATGCAAAATTTGTTAGATTTTTTTCATTTTACACTGCATATTTTCGTTAAAAATCTCACTTTCATCAAAAAGCTGGATATTTGCCTACATATTATATTAAATTATAAAATAGCACATACATAACGGGAGTGGCGAATTTTTTTATACAATCAAAAATGGAACGGACGTGTTACACCATCATGTATGTTTGCTGTTGTTGTAAGAACAAAATTGACATGTTTAATGAAGTTGTCACTTATTATGATTATTAAATATTATTTAAAAAGTATCGACATTTCGCAATAATTAAAATTAGTATCGTTATTCCTGATTTTAAAACCGGACATTAAGAGGATATTTATACACTCCCTTTCTATATAATAATAACGTGTAACACCCGAGTAGACAAACATGACTTATGACAAAAGAATAGCATTTTATTCTTAGATTATCGAGCATGCATATTTTTAATAATACATGCTATCAAAGAGTATACTTAGGTAGATATAATACGAGTATAGAAAAAGTTAATAGGTCGTTCCTGAATTAATATAACTTGATATAACTTAATCGATTATACTTAAGTAAAAATATCTTTGCGAGTTAATCTTATCAAGCTATTAACAGTTAACTTATAACGGTTGATTTGTCAAGTAAATTAAAATTTGCATGACTAACCCCGTAAGTTACTCTCACCTTTCAAAATATCGTCATTTTTTTCAGAAAAATGATAAAGCTATTTCTCTAATTTATAATTCACACAAATTATCCATATTTATGGTTGAATTAACTTTGTGTGCCGTCTTGATTTATTTTTTTACAAATTTCCCGTATATTATTCCTGTTTATCGTCGTCCGTGAGATTTCTCAGTTGCTTTTTAGTTTCAGTCTGGAAGCGGTTCCTTTTATGTAAAACCCGTTCAGTTAATAAAGAAGCCTAATTGATAATAATAACGGCTTGATCGCAGATAGGAATGAAAGAGTCGTCAGACTTAAAACGGCGTGGTCTGACTTAAGGAACCTTAATAGGCGCGACATCTCACCAATTACGAAGGTCATCATCCCGCGCGGTTCGTCGACTTCAAGTAGGAGGACCTGACATCATCAAGACCCGCGACATTAACATGGAGAATTAGAGCCTCCCAAATCTAAATTGATGCATCTGTTTCAACCCGGCGCGCCTTCGTCGCGGTGTCGTTACAAAGCCCAGCGCGCGGTGGAAATTCCGGCTGCAAATTCCGCGCATAATTTTCCCATTGAAAATTCGGTGGGATGAGAATGAAAGAGAGTGGAAGAAGGGGGAAAGGAGAAAGAAGGAGAGAGAGAGAGAGAGAGAAAAAGAGAGGCTCGCGAAGGACAGAAAGACGAAGCGGGAGTTTCCTCTTATCGTTAGACGGCTCTTTCCGCCCAACGTCGAACCTCCGTCTTCCGGCGAAGATTCGAATTCCGTTTCCAATCTTCTTTTTCGTCACTATCTGCATTACGCATTGATCCCGTCGCGACGCGGGTGGAAGCGTGCGCGCTGAGGATCCTCCATTCCGGAATTCGGACGGGCTTCAGCTCGACGGGACGGTTAATGCGGAAAGTGGCATCCTCGCCTGACGAAATCCCGCCGGGTACGCGTCCCAATATCGCGGAAAAGCAGAAAGATAGAGAGAGAGAGAGAGAGAGAAAGAGAGTAAGGGAGGAGGAAGGG
The DNA here is from genome assembly GCF_040581485.1 of Linepithema humile. NCBI lineage: Eukaryota > Metazoa > Arthropoda > Insecta > Hymenoptera > Formicidae > Linepithema > Linepithema humile. The sequence goes on along the minus strand of NC_090128.1, from coordinate 4,048,596 downwards.
AGAAAGCCACAAAAGGCCGACCGAAGCAAGAGTGACGCGCTCTCGTATACCTTATGCATCCGCGAGAGAGAATTTGAATCTTGAAATGCGACGGCAAGAAGCGAGCGCGACGTTACGCGAAGACAATCCCCGATATGGAATAGTAACGGATAATAGGGGGAGAAAAAAAAGCAAGAGGGAGAAAATAAAGAGAGAAATGTTATACGTGTCGAAATGTGAGTTTCAACGCAACGCGCTGCTATCCGCTGCGAATAAATCCTTTGTGCGGACATTTTTCTTTATTAACACGAAGAAGATTGTTCTCCGCGATAAATTTTAATTAACGCAAAAATTGCCCTTCGAGCTTGACGACAAATATTAATGCGATAAATTGTTATTAGTCGCGAATAAACTGCGTACAATCGGATAATGAATATTACAATAATCTTATTTCTCGTATAATTTAATAACAATAATTATATTTGACTATTTTTTTGTCAATCAATATTTTACGCACACTTTCACCGGACACGACCGAGTCTCGCCTCGAGTGTTAAACCATTTATTCTTAAAAAATATCGTGATATCGAAAATTGAGGCTTTAACACGCTTTAAGCGTAAAATATTTACTGCAAGCGGATTTCACACAATATCGTAGACTATGGCTCGTGCTCGCCGATAAAACGCGCGCCATAGAGCAATCATAGAGGAATAGTCTCAAATTGCTTTTTTTTTTCTGGTAGAACGACGTTTATGCAGCCGCGCGTTATATATAGTAGCGTCGGCGGCGTGCGCGAGTTAGAAACAAATGGTGACACGTCATTGAATTCTGCATGACTGCACCGTCGTTTACATATATAATGGACAGTAGATTGATAGTCGGACGTGGAGGAAAGACACCGTGTAAAAAATGTAGTGGCAAATGCGCAGCTCGTCGATTTCGTTCGCAGCTATTGAGTCGTTGCATATGGAATGTCGGATTCCGAAAGTTTTCGATTTTTACGAGAGCGCTCTGGACAAAAGCGAATATCTTCGCGCGCTACATGTCACGTTAAAGTAACATAATTCTCTCGCAAAAGCACACTTCAATTTTTCTGAAATGTCTACAATTTTTCAAGTTACGATAAATTTGTGGAAACGCAGGGAAAATTGGTTGGAAGGTTCGTATAGAGTTGCTACATGATTTCGAGTCGGATATAACGTTATAGAAACCGAGTGTGCAGTGTAAATTCTACACTTGAAAGCGCTGTATTAACGTGATGGAGAAATGGAGGAAATGGAAGCTAAAAATTATTTTTTATTTGTAATGTTTCATCATCTTTGCATTTCCTACATCGAATGGAAATAGAAGCGACTCTCCCCTCCCCTCTCCTCCCCACCCGACTTGAGAAACGTTAATGAATTTTTTTCCAATTATATGCATTTTTACCGCTGCCAGCCGCAGGTTATACATGGACACACCTCAAGAAAATATTCCTGAACGAGTAAATTTCACTTTCTCTTCTCTTTTTTTCCTCGAGCATTGCACAAAATATAAAATTATTTTACAAGCGACGATCCGAGTGTTTAGCTTCTGCCTGCGCCGACTGAGAGCACAAATCCCGCGTAGCTCGCTGAATTTTTACATTTAGGAAATCGGCGATCTACGTGTTTACGCGAAAGGAGGCGCAAATGAAATTAGACGCAGCGAGGCGGATTAAAGCGACGATGGGGCTCTATCACGGAATCGGCCAGCTATCGTCCCCTGTTCCGAATTAACGCCGCGACACGCTGCTAAATGACTGCTATTGCCGTAAAGACGCAGCTTTTCGAGCGAGACGCGCGAGATTAGAGAGTAACACCAATGAGACCCGATAACAGTAATGATAACGGCGACGGCGACGGGGCTAATAATAATAAAGAAAGGTTACGCGCGAGATGGTTAAAGCCGATAGCGCCAGGTGAACGGAAAATAGAGCAAGCGTCGGGGTGCGGCCCGGCCGGGATGAAATATGACGTAATGTTTTCCGAGAGGCCGATAACACTCAATTCTTCTCTTATCGCTCGTCCAGACGTTCCTATACCGGAAGGAGGTGCGGGCAAGAAATCATAACGTGATAATAGGTACAACATTTCGCGCGTGACACTCCCTTCCGAAAATTTTGCGAGAGCAAATCTCCCGGCATTTAAATTCCTTTCTTCAAACTTTGTCGTGCCGCAAATCTTTTTTAATCTTTGATAAGAAGAAAATTTGCTTCCAAACAAGGGAAAGAAAAAAATGGAGAAAGAAGAATTAACAGAGCGACGTACGTTTTTACTTACACTTCTGTATTTCGCTTTCCGTTCCATGTTTATTCGAAGTAAGAATTATAAGGCGCTTTATTGTGAAACACAATATTGTCAGATATCACATTACGTAAGATTGCTGAGTAAATATGTAGATTTAATCCGATACAGTGCGTCATGCAATTAACATAAGTAAACCGGACTCCGTACGGGCAAATTAGTTCGCCATAAGAAGTTAGTAGGCGGTTGTTTGCGAGAGGCGCAAAGACGTCTTACCGCCATTTCTCGCGGGGCGTGCATCATACAGTAGGTGGATGTTATACGAGCCCTATTAAAATTTCAGCTCACACCGGGAGCCTGCTCGGCTTACAAGTTATGACGCGCGCCTCTCATGGCTTCATATACACAGCCTCATCGAAATGATACATTATTACGTCTCGCATGCGGTAGAACGCTCGGATAAAAAGCGCGCAACGTTAACCAAAAAGGAAAATTAACGACACGGTTATTATCTCCGAGTGGCTCCCATTTCGAACTGCTTCTCGCATCGCGTGCTTCAAAATCGTACGGATTCTCGCACGCGAGATGACTTGCGTATCATTTTTAATTCGTTCGAAAATATCGGGACGTCGATTAAAATCAGTCACGCTGCATCCGGTTAGAATATTGTATATACACGTCGAATGTAACCGCCGAATCACCTCGATTTTGCAGAAGCTCGAGCGTCATGTGCCTTCCAGCGCGCAAATCGCACGCGAAGTGACTTGCACATTAAACCGACCGTCACGCATTTGAGTTGAATATCAACGTGTTGATTAAAATCAATCACGCTGCATCAAGCATGAGCGCGGCACATTGACAGAAATAACATTTTGACAAATCGTAGCGTGCGCCGCGAAACGAGTCAACGGCGGTCGCGACTTCCTCTTCCCGCTTAAGCCGCAATGTTTTCCGGAATCGTTTATTCCGTAAGAGCATTAGCCCACGGCTGGCAGACTCGATCTTGCCGAGAGAGTTGCGCAGTAAGCCAATTTTGAGTTGTCTGATCCCGAAATAATGAACATTCATTCGGCTTTTGCGCGCACGCACGAGTGCAGCGAGTCTGTCAAGCCGACGAGGAATCGCAAAGTGAAGAAGCGACAAGATCCGCGACGATAATTCATGCACGATGACCCGTAATAAATTAGTAATAACGTAAATGCGCGACGAATATATAGCTGTATTATACGTCGGCGAGATAACGCGGAGGCGTGACAAACTGCTGCGAACAAAGCATTATTGTACGAGCGCCGAAACAAAAGCAATTCGCGATTTTGATTGTCATCAAGACTATCGCGACATCGGTATCGTTTTTAACACTACCGACACCTCCGCTCTACAGTGAATTTCAATTTTACGCGAGTAAAATAAATCGCGATAAGCCGTGCATCGCGAAAAGGCGGACAATTGCGGGTGCTTTATATATAACATATTTTGTCGAGTAATTAAATAAATCTGTAAAATTCGTTTAAACGGTGCGAGTTTAAACGATAAAGCGAATGCAGCTTCGGTCGTTGATTTTCAATTTGACAATGAGCATGACGCTTCGACCGTGCGGCGCGTTCCTTAGTTCTCCGCGTGAAAACTTGTTTTATATCGAACGGCCGCGCGTAAATCCGAAAAAGAGAAAAATCGCTCAATGTAGTATTAAATGCCAATATTGATGTATCACGTCGCTGTAAATCGCTGCTCTGTTGTGCCGCGCTGAAACATCCATAATCTCCCGTTATTTATTCATCCCGTTGCGCTGCAAAATATTTAACGCGAAATACTTAACGCGGACGCATGGGGAAGAAAAATCTCGCGAATGCGATAACCACATCAAGCGATACCGAGATTTTTCTCTCGCCCACGCACCGATGTGGTGCTACACACTATACCGCGGCATTTTAAACTTTTATGTGTATCTCGCAGAATTTTTCTCTCACCGCCGGCAAGATATCCCGGTAAAATTCGCCCGTTGTCGGCGCGCGTGAATATCAAGCGGAGTTAACAAAACACATTTTACACACCATATATATTATTGCTGCGCGCCGAATGCGTGATTACTCACCTCCGTGGCGTTACTTTACAAAAATACAATCGCAAATGTATATCAGCGCAACTAACTGTTAATTTAGCAGAAGGTTTATCTGGCTTCGAGCGGCTGTCAATTTGTTCGGCTCAAACAGAAACCTTTTTCTAACAGCGCAGTCACGCATATCTGTCATACCGCGTCGTACCATCGCCGCCGCCGCATCGCAGCGCAACGCACCGCACCGCACCGCACCGCGCCACGCCGTATCCGGCGCCGCGCTACGCCGCGCCGCGCGCGCCATGCCGATGTCGTGCCGATCCCGCCGCTCTCTTCTCGCCTTCTCTCTCGTCCCCGCCCATCCTCGCGGCTCCGTTCGCAGCAGTGGAAGTGTATTGATCGGCGGATGGCAGAGCGGGCAAGCGGACCGGTTTTCCCTCACAGCCTCCCTCAGTCTTTCTCGCCCTCCCGCGCGCGCCCTCCCCTGCCGTCCCGTTCGCCACCCCTCCGCCCGGCCTCCTCCTTCCCGCTCTCCCCCCCTTTCTCTCCTTCGGTCTATCTTCTTCTCTTCTGAAACACACTTTCCGCATCTTCCCTCTGCCGCGTGTCTCCATGTCCCTTTTCTCGTTCTCTCTCCCTCATTCTCCCCCCCCTCTCTCTCTCTCGCTCGCTCGCTCGCTCGCTCGCTCGCCCTCTTTCCTTCATCCCTTGACTCCGAGAGAGACGCAGCAACTCGTCCTCGTCGCGACGCTCGTCGCCGTTCACGTTGACTACCGCCGTAGTTGTCGGCTTACCCTTCCTGCCGAAGCGAGGGAAAATATTTATGCCGATGTATCGTTTCGCGGTTCCATCACCGCGCGGAATCCCCGCGCGCGCGCGCGCGCGATCAGTATTCCTTGCCGCTGGCGTAACTGTCAGTCGTACATGCCGTCAATATGAATGTTTCATACCGATCACAGTCTTCCGTGTCAGAATCTTCGCGCGCGATCAATCATAAATCGATTGACGTGATTAATGTTACGAGTATTGCGATTACGAGATTTCGCAAGACGCTAATGAACTTTTGACGTGGCGCCCGCAGTACTGCGGTCGCGATAATCCCACGAGGGATGTCGTGACGCGACTGGCGGGATATCGAACACACTGTTGTACACCAAATATCACCCGATGTGGTATCTAAATCATCGAGGATACACCGGCAATTATCGATCGCGGCATTAGGCCGCTTGGTCATCTAAGATGTCATCGGCGAGCAGATGGACATTGCGACCCGGCGGCCGTTGGAACGTGGGTGTGCGACAACAGCCTGCTGCGTCCAGTTTGCCCGATTCCGAGAGAAATTCGTAATCAGCGTAATCAAAAAAAAGAAAAGAAAAAGAAAAGAAAAAAGAAAAACTCCGCGAGATTTGCTGTAAGACGAAGAATACTTGCGAATCTCGATAAATTCACAAATGAACTCGGAGAATTTCTCCGCCGAGAGAGAGAGAGAGAGAGAGAGAGAGCTGATGTTTATACACTCCTTGGTATTAAGACCTCGTTTTTTTTCCGCGAAAATGGTATCTCGTTTGCAACCGCCGAGACTGCTTTTGATTATCTTTTTCAAGCAGGGTAGGCATTATCGAGGGGGATTGCGAGCGAGGTGTTTGCATCTTAATGCGTGCGGTGATAATAACGACGGGGCAATATCCAAGCTTCCGATGGTATTCAGCCTCGGCGAGGCATTCCGCGAAATTCCGAGAATGTCGTCGGTTCTATCGTCGCTGTCATCGACGACAGCGAAAACCGGTGTACTTTGCGCTTTACGCTGATTTAACCTTCCACGTGCCGTTGTACGCACTCGGCTGGATTATTAACTTTCAGCAAACGCAAATATTTGCGCTTATCAGCGGGTCTGTACCGGCGAACAATGTTAAGTCGCTTTCAATGTGACGTATCAATGTGCATAAAAGCTCATTTTCATCGCGCGATCTTAAGTTATCGCCATTAGCATTACCAGTTTCCGCTATCGATTAAACTGTTTTTGTTTTATTAATTAGTAAACTTGAGGATTAATTTTCACGACGATTAGATTCGACGTGTTTTAAATCCGCCTTACAATTAGTTATACTATTGCGTACACGATATTGCTATATTGTCCGACGTGAGCAACTTGTCTCCGAGGAGACAAGAACTACATACGTAGCTATTATTCTCTCCAGCTCTCTCTCTCTCTCTCTCTATTCATCCATATATATATCCTAATAATTATCGTCGATAATTCTCACACAGAATTAAAAATTTCGATTAAAAGTTTGATTATAAATCTACCATATAAAAGTTAAGATTATATATACGACATGTTTTTCTATTCATTCCGAGAAAGAGAAACATATTTTTCTATATCGCCCCGTGTATTTTAGATATTAAATTTGGTTCGACTTTCAAATAGAACCCGAGATCCTTTAAATCGTCTTACTGCGGCTTCAAGTTTAACGAGGTAGTAAAGCCACGAAACCATTAACGGCTTCAATTATAACTTGAAAATGCTAAACACCGTCAAGATATTAAAATAGCGGAGTAAACTATAACCCATAGCTAATTATTACGAATATTGTCGATTTATTGTATAACTGCACGCCATAAAATTAACATAATTCATTCGATTACTTAGTCGATAGTAATTAGTCCAACATTCGTCGCATAATGTCATAGTTTACACAATTTTGTTGAATTAGCGTTATTCAATCGGAATATATATCGGCATGAAAACAGTGAAGCGTTATTCAGAGGAGCGTAAACCACGATGATATGCAAACAATTTGCAGATTGCCAAGCTCGATTGGTCGCCGGTATTATTTCGTTATGGTTACTAGAAATAACAGAAATAATTGTGGTGCCACTAATAGCGCGGCGAATACTGCAATATTACGTCGTAACGGATGTTAAAAAACTACCTTTTTGCAAAGAGTTGCGCCATTGACAAATTTGCAAGCGGAACGGCGAGTGTTACGATGCGAATATTACGTTGAAGAATATTAAGTCCGCGGCGCGAATAATGAATATGCCAGCAGCAAGTTTCAAATGAGGATGTAGAATTGCGCGATTTACGATTGTTGACGATTCGCATACATTAAATATGCGACTGTTACCGATATTTGCAGTTTCGTCAGCGCCGATTGATCCATATTTATTATAGCGTTTCGACATGCCGCCGCGCGCCTCGATCTTTCCGCCACGGGCGAGCGAGTTTGAAAAATTCGTCGGATTTGCAAGTGTGCGTCAAGTAATGATATATACGGTGGCAATAATTTTCATATAACTTGCGCGGCGGCGCGCACGCGGCGCGGCGGGTTAACTGTGGTGATAAAAATGACAAAACGCCGCCGGTATAAGGACACTCAAGTTTTACATTTATTACGAGTGCCACGGTCGACAGGACGGCACGCATATATTCCGCTATGCAAATTACGAACGAGATGTTTATCGTTGGAGAGAATATCGTCCTTCGTCAAAAAGTATTTTCCGCGCTATATTTTCAGGCTTCAACGATCCGCGAGACCGCGCAACATTTACGCGCGAATCAGTCGCGTTTATTCGCGTTTATTCGCGAGTCTTTCGAAGCGCGCGCGAAGCGCGATTATACCGGAGTTTATTTTCCTTTTGTTCGTCATTGCTTTCTTTTTTTTTTCAGCAACAGAGCGACCCCGTTTTCGCACGGTGACGCTAAAAAAAATTTCGGTGCAATAGCACGCAACGTGGATCCCAACCAGCAGTGATGGCTTTACCTTTTCGGGCCGCGTGACATTCGGATAACAACGTCGCATTCGTCCGTTTTGTTTTGCGCAACAAATCCGCTCTGTGAGATGGATTATTTATTTTTCATATATAATTGACAGTTTAAAAAAAATGCCGTGCAGCTCTCAAGAAAATTAAAGAGTTGGCATCGAGATAAACGATTTAAATCACGAATATCGAGTCAACTGTCCGACGGTTTAAAAATTCATTATTCATCTATTTTTGTTACATTCTCGCGTGAACGCAGCTCAACGAATAAATTTCCAAAAAGCAACTTTATTGGGTTTTTTCTTTTTTTTTTTTTTTTTTTTTTATATATATATATAAAGTGTATTTTACTATCATAATTATTGCATTTTAATTAATCCATCAGTCAGCGTTCGCGTATTACCGAGTCCTTATCAAAGGAAAATCTGTACGAAATTGCGACCATTTAACCCCAAAGGGTACCGAAATCTCTTTTGCGCGATAACTATCGTTTCGATAACTAGGATTGCACGGTGATAAGACTGAAAATGCTCGATCGCGCGATTCGCCTTAGCTCTTTTATCACGAGTTTCCTTAGTTATCGCGAAGTTATCGCAAAGTTCCTCTCGTTGATGAAACGTGACGTTGATAAAACATTTCCCTTTTCCTTCCGTATTAAGCTTTATCTCGTAAAAGCAGTCTTTACGGTCTTTGACTCGCAAGCCCGATCGATTGCGCGTACTTTAATTTTGCGTTTTAATACATATCCTTGTTAATCAAGCTTCTGGTTCGACGATCATCAGAATTACGACAAGAACATTTGATATTTATATCATTAAAGTTTAATATTGAAAACGCGGCTGCTTGTTAAAATATCTGTTCGCACAATCACCTGGTGATTTTCATATAAATTATTATCTCGATGTGCACTCGCAATTTTCCTTGGAAAAATTATTCATCCGACTGTCCCCTTCGATACAATTTCGCCGTCAGCTATGCTTATTCTCCCGAGGTCCATGATTATTCTTCTATTAAAAACACATAAAAGATATCGCGTAAAAAAATCTTCAAAGATATTGCAAATCCACGGCGTGGATTCCTTCAATTCGAAACGCAGCGTTCTTAGAAACGTCGTTTGGAAACATCAAGCGGATCAAAAAGCACTATATTCGTGCCTCGAAATCCGATATTGCCAATATAACGACGACGGCCCAAATACTTAGCTCAACACGAACACGGGCGTTCGTACTTGCGATAAGTGTTTATTATCGTCGTTTTGACTCCGCCGGGACTGCGAGCGCGAGAGCGAGTCCCCTGACTAGGGATTTGATTTGCCTCTACTTATCGGAAGAATTTATTCTCGTCGCAGCGATGAGAAGCCGACTGGAGCGGTATTAATATCAAAGCCAAGGCGATCGACCGCTCTCGACCCTTGAACCAGAGCCTTTAACCCACCGTCAATGCTCGCGTGCAAGACAATAGTTATCCGCTCTTACCTGTAACAGCGCAAAGTGATTGATGCAGTTACGGGCCGTATTACGATGCAGTTACAGCCGATAAAGTCATATTCCCATTAAATACTTGGCGGAAGCACTATTAAATTTCGTGCCATTCATAGACGTCGCTGACAAATTGCCCCCAGCCGCTTTCTCCATTTTATTCCCTCCTTATTTATATTCTTATCCTGCCATCTTTATTCCCTTTTATAACGTTTCCAACCGCGGAGGTACTTTCCGCGCGAGCGAAAGGAGTTTGTAATAAAATACTGGAAGACAATGGAATTTTTATTTAATAAACTATTCCTTTTTAGTGGACTATTTTTGCCGCGCGTGGCCAATCGCGTTACATTTTCCTCGTACGGCCCCTTTTGCGAAAGATTAAGCACCGCGGATTTTAACGTTTACAAGTAGTCCGCGCGAGTTCGTTTTTCGCAAGCGAGCGAGCGGCATGTCGGCCGCCGCCGACCCAGGTGGCAGCTAAAGTTTCACTTTAATCCAGAATTCCCGCAGTATTTCTCGATTCCCCCTGGGCTCGTAGTGCTGTCGGTCGTCTTGCGGAGGCGGCGTGCAGCGAGTTTGCACTCGCGGGGGGCGGCAAAGAAAGGCGCTTCGGTGCAACGGTGACGGGAACAAAGAAACGGTAAGGAAAGGAAAAAGAGGGTGAAGAGAAGGAAGCGGGGGAGGGGTTGAGGAGAGGGAAATACGGAGAGTGATAGGCAGAGTGCAACGAGCTTATGGGTGGTGCGCGAGATAGTGCGAAAGAGCGGATAGAGTAGAAAAAGAGAGGGGGTGAGGAGGAGGGAAGGTGGGGGGAAGGGCAAAGGGTGAGTTTAAACGGTCAAGTGGCAAAGCAATCGGGCAGAGTCGATAAAAGCGCAGCCGAGCTTGTAAAAGCCTCCTAATTAATCGTCGCTAATGGCTCGCCGGCTGACTGAAACTCGCAACGCGGTCGGCGTTGCCACATTATGACGTATCGACCGGCAGTTTTCAATTTACGTGGGACTCTTGTACAGGTGAGGAGTGCCGTAGTATTGCTTGCCGCGCGACGGTACATCAAAGGGAAGACGATAACAAATAATCTCATCGATCTGTCGTCGCATTGTGCCACGGCATCCCTACACCACCGGCGTATCGCGATTGATGAAAGATTGTGAGTTCACCGAAGCCTGTCGCAATAAGAAGGAAGGCTTTTATACGACGAAGGACAAATACTGCGAATATCCTGTTTAATATTCCGCGATTTCCCGTGCCGTGAAAATATTTGCACACAACGCGATCACTCGCGAATCGCTTTTGCAATCCTCAAATTTCTCCGTCCGAATCTTGCTGAGAGAAATTTAATCGAGCCCTTTTTCCAAACTTTTTAATTGCAGCTTTTGATAAAAAGGCTTCAAGTTAAGAGACTGTTATAAGGAAATCTAGTTGGAAATGAAATAAAGAGCGATATTTAAATACTTGTTTGCACTCCTCTGGCGTAATTCGGGCAAAAACCGCTCGTTTCGAAACGTTTATATTACTTTGCCGGAGAGCAGTCGAGGCCAAATTGGTCAAAGAATTCGTAGATCAAGTTTGTCGCTTTTGCCCGGAGCTATATATATTGCCGGATACCTCTACGCTCTCTCAATGTAAGAAGTACTTTTCAGTTTCGAGCGGCTGCTGCTGCTGCAGAAAGCGCCGTACAAAGCGCGTGTATTACGTTTGTCTTTCTCCACAATGAAAAGGTTAATTAATAGGAATCTCATTTGGCTTCTCTTAACTCGGTAATTAACTTTTGCAGCGTCGATGTGATTCACATTGATACACGTCGCGATGACGTCGTTACAATGAGACACTTTTGTTAGAGACCTCCGTACGAGTATATACGATTCGTTGAACGCGACGCGACAATAACGCAAGTCGTATGTCTCTCATTTCGAGAAACAAAGGAGCTTGCAAAAGTAAATATTTTACGCAAAACTCACTTAATTCAATACAGTGCTTTTCCTCGATTGTACGGGAAGAATGATCTGCAGTTTTGCGCCCGCCGGAACAATCGTACGCTAGACTTACGATACACTTAGGCATGTCTGACTTATCGCTGACTTGTTTTACTACGCGTTAATAGTAAACCGATTAAATTAACACCGACTGATTCTTTGTTCATCATTATTTTACATAGATATATACACTACTTTATAGCAATAAACTATAATATCTTAACGTTGTTATTATTATTGTTTATATAACTTTTTAACATATTTAATTTCTTGATTTAATTATTACTGCGTGCGACGCGTAACATAACTATATTTTAATTATACGCGTAACATAACTATATTTTAATTATAAAAAATTGTCCACATACACATATATTTACAACAATTAAGTGTAAGATGTGTACGTGTTTCATGTTGTGACGCTACATTCGATTAATGTTTCCGCTGTCCTTGATTTGACATCTAATATAGCGAGACGTTTCTCGAATCGTCAAGTGCGCGCTTGTCTTTTCCGCAACATTTTCCAGGATCTACAGTTTTTCGCGCAGAAAGAAACCGCATTTTCTACCGACAATTCGCACGTTCATCTTTCACAGTAATCTCGCCTCGATCTCCTAAAAAAATTCCACGTATCTCGTGCGTTCTCTTACGACATTCGCGCCATGCATCGGGTCGGCGTACCTCTTATCGCTTGCATTCGCTGCAACGCTTTTCACGGCCGTCATAAATATTTCCGCAATTGAATTTGAGGAGAACAATGGTCGTGCTCGAGCGCAATAAATCAGAATCTATCCGTGGAACGCGAAGAGAAAGAAGAATCTGCAAGGTACGTCGATATCGAGTGTACTCGATAATCGAGAAGATTGCTGGACAAAGCATTTATCTCGCTCCATAAATGAGATAATGACGAAAAGTAAAGAAAAGATAGCAACAATGCGGAATGCAAATTAAATATCGATTACGATATCAAATACAGAAACGACATCAGACATAATTGCCAGAAAATAAAGATGTTTGAAAAAATATATTATTGCAACTTCGGATAAAAAATTTGAAATAAAATTTCGAAATTGAATAATCACGCGGATGTATTTATTGATTCGCCAAATGAAGGTGTATAATCATGAAAAATGTGAAAAGCAGCGATATAAAATTGCTTCGTTACAAATTCTCTTAATTAGATTAATTCTCGTAATTATATATTCAATTTTATGTTCATATAATATATATGTAAAGCGCGTTTCACACAATATCACAATTCGACTAAATTAAGTTGTTACCGCGCGTCAGAATTGCGAGGGGGAATTTGATAATCGTCGCGCGACCGCCGTCATACACCCGCGTTTTACATCATCATAAAAGAATTAACATCTCCCCCTCATCTAGCCGCACGTAACCGGTGGCGGCGATGCTCGCACGGATTATTAGCCGTTTTAATAATAATTCCATTTTAATAACACGTCCCCTCTCCCTGTAATTTCGGCGAAAATGCAATTTGCTCGCGTTAGCGTCGTCCTCGCCCCAGGAAACGACGACGGTATTCCGGGGGGCCTAGCCGAGCCCCGTGTCCTCGCCATCCATCCGCCGGCACGTAAATCGCGCCATCGTCTAATTCCAAATCATTTTCACGATTCCGCCCGTCGCCGCGTTGCCGCTGTTTTCTCTCTTTCTCTCGCCGTCGCCGCGTTTATAAATACGGCGCGACGCCGTGGATAGACATGACGACGACTACTCGCTGCGACTGCCTGCCGGCTGGGCTAGCTGGTTGGTTGGTTGGTTGGTTGGTTGGTTGGCTCGGAGGTGCTAGCCACAGATGCTGCAAATCACCGGGACAAAACAGTGCACGGCGTATAGTAAAGTTCGGCGGCGCCCGCGTGAGAGAGTGTGCGTTGCAGAAACCGAGTTGAGAGAGCTTTAATGCGCCCGGTAGTGGCAGCCTTAGTGCGCATTAACCATACATGTTGCTATTCCTAAGTATTGTTGCACAAATATGAATGACCGAGTTGACGGTACGTCAGTAATCTCGAAACTTCATCAAATTCTTTGATGACGTTAGCGCTTATATTAAGTGAAGAAATTTTAATTAGTCGCGCTGTGTGCTTCAGGTTTAGCACGTTGTGATGTCTCAGATTTGAGAACTGATATCTCAACTCTTTTTTTAATTTCTGTAAAATGAAATGTTCGATTTTTATCATATTTTTGAATATATAATTTTATTCAAACTTATTATATCGTACAGTATGAAGATGTTTTAAAAAATTCTTCCATTTCTATCAAGTTAATTTTCCAATTTTATAATTGCCAAGTTCAATTATTCTTCAATATTATAAAATTTCTGAAGCAGCATCTCTCACTTTGATCAAAGCTGTAAACTAGAAATCTTCTCTTTAAAACAATTTTTGTTTTCCGTCTCGCTAGTTAAAAGTTAACCGTGACATTTTCCGACTCCGAAGAACTGTCCACCGCGTTCGACAATCGTTCGCGACTACTTCAAAGCGAGCCTTTTGCAACACATGAGTACGTCGCGCTTGTTACCGTCGACGTCACCGCTGAATGCACGTCAATGTATTCGGCGCATAGGGTGCAGTCGCGGAAGCGTCGCATCGAGTCTCGCGCGGAGGAAAGAGAGTGCGCGCATTTACGCCCGTGTATTCGCTCTCGATTTCGCGACGGTAACGTATGCAACACGCAATGCAAAAGCAACATTGTGCGACGGCGAGCGAAGTGGAGAACCGGAGAGAGAGAGAGAGAGAGAGAGAGAGAGAGAGAGAGACGCGCGCGCGTTGCACGCGGCGCGTGCCTATTCACCCGCGCGCTCGTTCGCGCGACGACGACGTACCGTATCTGCGCGAATAGTGTGTCCGCCACGGGGTGTTGCGCTTTCCCCTCTCGTCTCCTTTCTTCACCACGCCATGCCGCAAACCCCCGTGCACTCGTTCACCGGAATACTAATTATTTGTACTGCGAAATAACGCCCGCGCCGAGCGTTGCGGATGCTCGACGGTGCATAATTCCGCGCGCCGCGATGGCGTATAAATGCAATCTGCGGCTAATGCAACGCGCTCTTCTCTCTCTTCTCTTTCTCGCTTCCGTTCCGCGCCCTCGATGCTGCAGCCACGCCTAGACCGTTCTCTCTCTCTCTCGTCCCCTCCGTGTGCCACGTCTGGGTTAACTTTCCGACCGGCAGCAAGCCAGCAAGCAAGCCATCCAGTCAGCCAGCCAGCCAGGCAGGCAGCCACCCCCCCAAGCACGCACTCGGGGGTGCTTATTCGTGAAACGCGATAATCAAGCGTTGAGAACGTAGTTAACCGTAGACCCGCGGCCTGTGTCTTCGCCGCGCGCGCTCGCGCTAGATTACGGCAGATTGCCTTGGGCGCGATAAATTCGACCCCGCCGCCCTGCCGGTTCCCTTTTCACTCGCATTCCCACCGCCACCATCTGCACGCCTACGCTTTCATAACTCTTCCGCTGAAACACTGCTTAACTCGACCAGGCGGTAGCGCGTCACGGATCGCACGTCAGCGTCGTCGGCGCGCGCTGCGGTCGATCTGATTTAAGACTTCAATTACACGAGACATGCACACGTGCGTCAAAAACTATTGCACTCGCGCGTGTAAAGCTGCGCGAGTGAAGAGCGAAAGATAACATCCGGAGATTTCACTCAGCGAGATGAAGAGAAGAAACTTTTTCTACGTAATATAACGTAAAAAACGTCAGCGTCGCGGATGAATTATCAGTCGACGTCACGTGGCGATGCCTCCGTCGCTTGCGATCCGTCAAGGATCCCTAATCTGTGTTGCCTATTGACCGTCGTCGATGTTATCGGCTATCGCCGCCCGCTCGCCGCGGCGAGCACGTTTCAGTGGCCCCACCTCTCGGCCCATCGATCGATCTCGGCTCGATACGGCTAACTGCTGCAAGAAGCTTTTGTTGCAAAGAGGCTCTTTGGTAATCGAGCGTGCGGCGTGTAAACGCCCTTCGAAGGGAAGAAGAGAGAGAGAGAGAGAGAGAGAGAGAATGAGAGCGAGAAGGCGGCCACGCTTGTTACGTACCGCGACACTTTCAACACGGCGAATGAAACTCGAGGAAAACTTCCGCATCTCTCGAGCTTTGTGACGAGTTAATCCATCGTTTTGCGCGATACACGGATACACGAGCATCCACGCAGCGCGACTATTTTCTTCACGCCTTCGCGCAATTATTGACGAGCGATAATCACCTGCGTTAACGACTTTCGTTGCATTTCCGCGTAAATATCGCTGTATTCAATATCAAGCGATTATGTTATATTAATAATATAGCGGTTGATAATTATCAGTTGTATTTACTTCCGCGATATTTATTCCGCGAAATTCTCGCCCATATTTTTCTTCAATTTCAAAATATACGTTTAGACGGTTGGAACCTTTTTAAAACATTTATTTCAATCTTTAGAATATACAATGTGAGACAATTTGCGATTATGTCGCTCCATGAATTTCCGCTCGTCAAAAGTATCCGCCGTCGAGAGGAGCGCGCTGCGTATCGTTTGTAAGCCCGTGATAAGCGGCCTGTGCAGCTCTTTCCAGCTCTTAGATTCTTCCCGCCGGTACAATGGCGGGTTAAGCGCGGATTTGGAGAAGATTGAGGGTGGTTAGACCTACTCCGACCGACGAATAGCTCGACCTAGACCGGTTGAGAATCGATAACGCCACGAAGACGCCGAGAGCGAGAAAGAGAGATTCTCTCTCTTACCTTCGCTCTTCTCTCAACCACGAGTCCCATGAATACACGTGAGCCATTGATAATGCATGAAATTAGACTGCGCGCGTGTCGCGCGCGGAAATAACGGGCCGCGGAACGCTCGCGAGGCGCGTTTACGACGATCGTTTCGATTATTAAGCGCACCCCTGAGGTAAAGGAAAGGTAATTTCCCAACTCGGGTAAATATCAACCCCGTATGCCGCAGCGAAAGCTACTTGGTTGGAACTTCGGTGGTGCGCGCGCGCGCGCGTCTTAAGGCAGCAGATAAAATCATGCATTGCGAATTGCGCCAATAAGCCGCGACAAATATTGGAATAACTCGTTAGCGCAACGTCGCGCAATATGCATACCCCGCCCGTAAGACTGCGAGAGTCCGCCGACTGAAGGATAATAGCAGCCGCGGCTATTTACTGACGCACTTTACGTAATTCAACGTTATCTTCCGGATAGGTAATTCGACGATGAAATCTCGGTAATACGCTCAGACGTCGTTTATCTCGCAGAAATGGAGATACGCGGACGTGTATCATCGCGCTCGCGCTCGCAACTCCACGGGAATTTTGCAAGCGCGTTTGCATGGTTTTTGTCGAAAAAAAAAAATGACAAAATAAATCTAGGTCCGCGACACTTAACTTAAGTTAAAAAATTTGTTTTTCAATTGAAAAGAAACATTAAAACCATTTAAAACTCAAATTTTCTCAAATAAATGGATTGTGATAAATATAATATTATTTCTTTATTTTCTTATCACAATATAATGTATCGAAATTTTACTGTTTGCGGCAAAATTTCGATACATTTTGACGCTTGTTTCGAGATGCATCAATGTGTTCAGTATAAGCAGTATAAGCAGTGTGTTTATTAATAATAATACAAAAAAGCTAAATAATATTCGATAACAGCAGACCATTTAACAATATTCAATAACATGATAAAAATTAATCCATTACTTCCGACCATTGCTTTTAATGAAGAGCACATTAAAAATAATAAAAGCCCTCTCATCTTCTTACTTAATGTACCGACGTCAAAAGGCAGCGATACTTCACCGTGAATGAACGTAATTAATTCAGGCGAGTATTTTTAACTGGCGCGTAAAAGTGAAACCGCGGTAAAAACGGTTTTGTTTCGATCCGACGTATTCAAAATAACTCTGGAGGAGGTGCCTTTTATAGATCGCGGAGGGCAAGAAAACGAGACGCAACGTCGTGAAACGCGCGCGCGCTTTCGGTCGTTGCAGGTGAAAGCGATATTGCAGGTCAAGCCAGGTGCTGTATAACGTCCGGGTGCGTCCGGGAATAGCGCCGTGAGGGGTAACCCGGCTCTTTGTATCTCCTTTCCAGTAACCCTCCGGCACGAAGGGGAAACACCGCATCCCTCCGGGGGAATTTCGCCGTTTGATCTTTCGCGTCCGGCGATAGCTGCTGCACCCGAACCCCCGACCAGTTCGTCCCGTCGTCCGCGGGACTGCTATCTCGCGTTGTTCGGCTGCAACATGGCCGGACGATGATGCGGAAGGAAGGACCGCGGCGGTATTGCGGCAGAAATCACGTATCTCCGTTGCCGGTTCTTCGCCGGCGATCGACCCTCTTTCGGCGCGGGCAGCAGCAGCAGCAGCAGCAGCAGCAGAGCTGCCCGACCGCAAGCTTCGATGCACACGCGCTTCGAATTCTTGTTGCGAGCGATTCTTGCAGCAGCACGCCCGACTGCTCCCTCTCTCTACGATGTCCACGTAAGAATCGCCTCTTGCGTTATGGCATTTTTCCGCATGACATTCACGAGAGATCCTCGTCGTAACGGAAATTACCGGTAGCATCATCGGTTGCACGGTATCGCCGGGTTACGACAGTATTTTCACAAAATCAAGAATTCTCCGAGGAGAAAACTCTTGGGGGGGAAAAATAATATACATTTACGAAAGAACGTCTTTTTTCGATTAACGAGTTTTGAAATATCGAAGAAGTTGCCATCAGTTGAACAATGTTGCCAGCTTGAGATATACATATATATATATATATATATATATATATATATTCTGCCTCGCAGCGAGGAACTTTTAATGCAACAGCGGAACTTGTCAGGAAAAAAAAATAATATATCAAAAAAAGAAAGAGACAGAGTCTTTATTATAGCAGAATCATTGCGCCGATAATAGCAATTAACCGTCTGTTCGAGGACTGATTTTTTTTTTTTTTTTTTTTTTTATTAAATCGCAAGTCCGATAATGATGAAAACGTAGACCCGTTCGACCGTAAAATACTCTTTTCGATTGCACGCACAGCGGTATTTCGAAAATGTAAGAATCTTTAAAAGTGTGCATCACTACTCTCTTAATAGAAGCCGGAATTTCACGGCATGAACACGATTAGAGCCAACCGCCCTCACCGCAGCCCGGCATTTAACGTGGATCGGTCATTGCTCGATTCCCGATGCGAATAACAATGCATTTGTGCAGTATGCAATTTCTAGTTCGCTTCGTATGCCGCCGGTGAATAGTGCGGTAGTAGTTCTCGGAGAAACTCATCACTTTTGGCTTCGAATACAATACCCATCTCCTTCGAAATGTATACACTGGTGTATGCGCAGAGAATGTACGCAGTTAACCCTTTCTTCCTCGGTAATTTTCGAACTTTAACGCGCAGTGGCACAGCCGATTCCTCCGCGCACACCATGAATGTGGCAATTCCCATTTTCCCGATCCCTGTTTGCATGTAGAACCCGCGGGAGCTCTGTGTTTCAATTTTTAACGCGCTCCACGCGCTCATCTTGAAATTATCGTTCTACTTCATTCCTTCCTGATGCGATAAGAAGTATAATGCCGCGCGCGCCCGCGTTTGCAATTTCCCTCATTAAAAGTTGAGTCTTACGCGGAGGAGGAAAATACTCGCGTTCATTAATTTTGAACGGGACGGAGCGCAGCACATCGCTTTGACGATATTATTCTGCTCGAGATTTTTTTGAGTTAGCTACTTCGTGTAATTTGCCCGGTCGCATTTTATGTAAAAACATCTTAATGAAAAGAAGTACTGATAAACACTGTTCTCTATTGACCGTGTAACGTGTAGAGGATATAACAATATAAATTTTCAATACATTTGTACGTACATAATCTCAATATCTTCCTCGAAAAAAAAAAAAAAAAAATCGACTCTTCCACTTTCGATTCATGCAATTCTGTAGTCTCGTAGATCGCACGTGGCTAAAAATTAACGTTAATAAATCCGACAAATACGTTTTCATCTCAATACAATCCGAAGTCCGCAATGTTCTCTTTGTGAAAAAAGATTAATTAATTTTCAATATGTCGCTATTGATCTTTACAAGGGTATACGTGTGCTCGCTGTTAGTAGATATAGAAAATTATTTACCTAACATAAACGTTACCTGCGATATGAATATGAGATGAGCATCAAAGCGTCAACATTATGCGTAATGGCGATATGAGCGCGGCATCATTTTCCTACCGAGTAATATCGAATCGTAATGTATTTTGCGGGAAAAATACATCTAGTCTGATAATGCGTCGTTGTGAGAACTTTCATCCCGCGCACATCGATCGCGCCATTAATTATCAATTTCCACCGTACAACAAATATCATGAATCTTCAAATAGATTTCAATTAGATTTTTATTATACATAATTAACATTTGCGAAAAGCGCGCGCTCGTATCACTACTTCTACAAATTATTCAAATGCCCCCGCATATTATTGTAATTTTATGCATTTTTAATTATTTTCACCGCGATCATACAATTTTAATATTTTTCCCTTCGATCTTCTTTTGCAGCGAGACAGTCCTTCCGAGAGATAGATAGAGAGAGAGAGAGAGAGAGAGAGAGAGAGAGAGAGAGAGAGAGAGGGGGAGAGAGACGGCGGCACAGCTGCCCGGCAGACCAAGGTACCGCGCGTAGGTATGCTAACAATTGTTTACGTTACCGCGCTGCGCGCTTTGCGTCCGATGAGCTACGCTTCCGATACACCTGTTCCGGTAAACAACGACATCCGCCGCTGCGGGATCCTTCGGACATAGAGGATTTGAACGTAGCGAGCGGTCGCAGATGTACATACATAACAGAATATGTATGCATGTGTGTGTTCTTCCGCAGTCCACCGTGTTCACGTGGGATGTTTTCCAAAGTACAAAATACGCGAAAGCTGGCGCATATCGCGCGCTTCTATAACCCACCCGGAGCGATGCGATGCTGTTATCAAGCCGCGACATTACCGCTATTACATCTTATTTCCGACATTCAAAGCACTGCTGCGCTCTGTCTTTCTTACGTTCGCGATCTTCGAGGTACAAGAGAAGAGCTACAAAGTAAAAAAAAAAAAAAAAAAAAAAACGTTCAAACGAAAGTTTAATTAATACAAGTGTAGAAGAAATGAAAGAACATATTCTTTTGTTAATTAAGAAAAACGGAAACTTTAAAGAAGTGCTCGCTTTAGACGGTGTGCGCTTTTTCCCTTCGCATTCTTCGCAAAACGTGCTGATACAAAGCGTATCTATCTCTTAAAAAAGGGAGATAAATTTAAAAGTTTGCGTAAAAAAATATTCAACACGGAGCGGAGTCGATCGCGGAATAAAAACAACCATCGTTAATAAATAAATAAACCAATATTACAATATTAATAGCATACAAATAAATCAATGTAAAAGACGCCTACAGCCTTTCACAACACGGTCCGATAATTTCGGAGCTTGCGCTACTTTTCTCTACGAGAGAAAAAAGAATCATTTCGAGTGCAGCGCAACCTTCGCGGTCTTTTTTACGTCAAATCCATTATGCGCCGCAAACATCGGCCCGTGACTCAGCACAAACGGCCAAAAACAAACGCGCAACGGCGGCGGTGCACCGCTCCTTAACGACTTGCAACGTCCGATGCCATTTAAGCGTGATTAACTGCCGCGAGACAGCCGTAGGAGGCGTCGAAACCATCGAAAGGGAACGACCACCCTCTCGTTGTCGTCGAATAAAGCTGGCACGTGCGGTTTTACGAAGCCGCACTTATACACACACACACACGCACGCGCGCGCGCGCGCGCGAGTATGCACGGCGATCGACGTGATCGCGCGTAAACGTGTTCGCCGTCCAATTTCCTCGACGGCGAACAATTCGAGGCTTTAATGTCGGGGCGCAGGAAGTGGCGCGATTCTATATAGGACACCAGCCAACCTGCCTGCAAAAACAACAGCAAGTCGATGTTGAGAGAAAGAGAGAGGGAGAGGGAGAGAGAGAGAGAGCGAGAGACAGAGCCGTGTGTGGAGCGCGCGCTTAAGATGTAAATTGCCGCCGCGTCTCCTGGCGCCGGGCCGCGCAAGTTCGAAGGGCAAACACAATTCTACCAGTGCGGCGCTCCGCTGATGGTGGTGGTGGACTTCATGTACGTGTGTGTTTGACCTCGTCGCCTCTCTCTCTCTCTCTCTCGCTTTTCGTTCCAGGCCGCGGGGCCCCGGGTTATCCGCCCTGCCTTCTTCCCACCCTATATATATATATATATATATATACCAGACAGGTATAGTGTGAAGGTTCACCTAGTGCGCGGTGTGCCCGTGTCACCGCCAGCCGAGGAGAACCGTTCTCGGGGGCGGTTACCTACGACCTCTCGGCACTCGCTGCCAGTTCCTGGACTTCGTTCCTGCCAAATGGCCATCGCCGGCTCTTGTTCCCTCCGCTTTTCTCTCTTTACTCTCTCTCTTTCTCTCTCTCTCTCTCTCTCTCTCTCTCTCTCTCTCTCTCTCTCTCTCTCTCTCTCTCTCTCTCTCTCTCTCTCTCTCTCTCTCTCTCTCTCTCTCTCTCTCTCTCTCTCTCTCTCTCTCTCTCTCTCTCTCTCTCTCTCTCTCTCTCTCTCTCTCTCTCTCTCTCTCTCTCTCTCTCTCTCTCTCTCTCTCTCTCTCTCTCTCTCTCTCTCTCTCTCTCTCTCTCTCTCTCTCTCTCTCTCTCTCTCTCTCTCTCTCTCTCTCTCTCTCTCTCTCTCTCTCTCTCTCTCTCTCTCTCTCTCTCTCTCTCTCTCTCTCTCTCTCTCTCTCTCTCTCTCTCTCTCTCTCTCTCTCTCTCTCTCTCTCTCTCTCTCTCTCTCTCTCTCTCTCTCTCTCTCTCTCTCTCTCTCTCTCTCTCTCTCTCTCTCTCTCTCTCTCTCTCTCTCTCTCTCTCTCTCAAGGCTCCTCATTCTCTTTGTGCAATACACGGAGAGAGAGAGAGAGAGAGAGAGAGAGAGAGAGAGAGAGAAAGAGAGTCCGGAAACGTATTCAGCGAGTCAAATACGCGATATTTTGATACTCGACACCGATCGTATTATTTATTGGTCGCCGATGGAATTTGCGTCGTCGCGATTCTTCTCATCGTGACGCAAGCCGAAGAGAGAGAGAGATTGGGCATGTATTCAACGTGACGCAAATTTTCCAGCGTATGTAACGGCGAAATTAAAGAAAAGAGTTATGCGTGGGAAAGATAGATGGTATAAAACAATATAAAATCTACCCGGGCCGCGGAGAAATTTTATATTGTTTAAAATACGAAACGCGCAAAATATATGTTTCAAATAACGAAGTGACATTTCTGTCGTAAAAATAATTTTGCGAAAGAGAACGGAAAAATAGCGCCTTTGTTTTTCGACCTTTTAAAGTCACAATTATTATTATTATGTGAAATAAAACGTATTTTAATTTAATTTTTTCCAAGTTTTCGGAAATAATTTAAAGGAATAATGAAAAATAATTTCAGATCTTTATAATTGAACAAAAATCTACGTAGGATTGTGTTAATTGTATTTGCCACAATTTATATCGATCTCTCACTCGCAAAGCCTGTCGAGCAAAACTTGCTACGTTCTTGTGCAATTTAAGCGCAAGAGAGACTAGCATAATTATGACTAATGTTAAGGCTAATGCTAAATGCGTCTTGCAGACAAACTGCGGGTATTTTGTCGCAACAATAAAATCATATAGCAATGACGCAATTTCCCAGCAAATATACACTGTTAACAGTCGTGAAATCACGGGAGGATGCACCGTCATATTCATTTTAATTAATGAAACTAATACAACCGGGGGGAGTTGTTATACGCTAAAAGCGAATTATTTGCAAATTATTTGCGAAAACAGATCGCGTACAGTCGTCCAAAAGTGTTACAACAAATGCAGGCCATAACTCTGGGAAAATCCCTAAAATATTACTACCACTTTGTCAAAAAAGATCATTCATTTTAATTACAGTATAAAAAGACTCGTAAACGTCGAACCGTAAAATTGGACAATCTAATTTATTCGCGTGTATCGCGCAGTATCTAATTTCCACGATGCGCGCAACCGCATTCACCGTTGTGCAAGATTTCGGAAGTGCTTTCGCCGCACTCGTAACTGTCGCTCATTCCCGACGCCGCGCCGCGTTCTTATTTATGAAATTCCGCCACCGACCGCTATTTAATACTACTTGACAAATAACGATGCGCTCGTCTCTCGTCGTCTCAGGGTACTTCGGCGGAGTTCGCCCGCGAATTTTGTCGCCGCTTGAAATTGAGGCCGCTCCTTTGTAAGCGGAGCTCGTGGAAGATACGAGGCGTGGTCGGCGTTGAAAACTACAACGAGAGACGGCGAGCATAGCGCCGTAAAACCGGCCGCGTCGAACATATATAAACGAACTTTTACGAGATGTACTTTTTGCCTAGCGTGGCCGGGTTGTACCTTAATTCTCGCCGTCCGTCCCTTCGCGGCTGTTCTCCCGCGCTTTATCTCCCCACTTTGCCACCTTTGTCTTTATTATGCGCGGAGTATCTCAAGAAATAAAACAACTCGCAAAAAACAGCGTCCGAGTAAGTTCGTCATAAATATGAAAAAATTAAAAATGCCGAGAAAATTTATTAAGACAGCGTGTTTTTGATTTGAATTTCTCATTAAAGTGATATTTTCTTACAAGTCAAATTGATAAACTGCACTTTTTGCAAATTTCTTAATTTCAGTACCGAAGTAAACGTTTATTTTCTCTTTTTATTTCACGAAATCGATCAATTCCGAGAAGGCTCATATTGCAGCACCGACATAAATTTTCCACGTTAAAAAGTATAAGACCCTGTTTACTATAAATTAAAGAGATCTTTGTGGCTTGACCTATTTTTCCGCTATAATTTCTCACTTGAGACAAGAGCCTCGTTCGTGACATCGCACAGCACCAGCTTTATCGCTCTGCCGAAGCGACCATATTTACCAGATCGTACTCGATGCGAGTAAACGCCCTATATTTCGCTGTCGCGCTTAAGCAACGATCGCGTTTAATACGCGATACACAACGCCGCCGAGTTCACTTCGCGCAGCCAAGACGTAATTCTTTTCCGTCCGGTGTTATCGTTTATCCGCATTGCGGAATACAATCAGGCTCTCGCGTACCGAAATTTTCGTTTACACATACACACACACACACACATTTTACGGTAAATCGTCCCTCCCCCCTAACCCCCCGCGCCGACTCTTCGACGTTTTATCGACAAAGGATTTTCTCCTTGAGATTGGGTAATGGTGGAAGTGAAGCGGCATCAAGAGCCGCAGCATCCAACCGACAGTTTACCGGGTAAACGAGTTTTATGAGAGAATCCCTGAATCCCATCTCCGCGCCTCTCCGCCTGCGATCGCGTTAATTTCTTAATTGATTTCCGGCTTGGACAAGTTTTATCGAAAGCGCGATATTACTCAAACAAAGAAGGAGGAGTTAACTTGACGGAAATGTTCAACGCTTCACACTGAGGTTAATATTCATAAGCTTGATAATATATTAACTTCCGATCGCTATGTGTACGTAGCGCTTCGCAACATCGCTTAGCCATTTCATGAACTTTTGTCCTTTTAGATATTAAAAGTCTCCATAACATTTAAGATTGCATAACTATATATGTAAAATCAGTGAATAATTCCTAAAATAATGCAACATTCTGCACAAAAAATTGTGTAACAGATAAAAATTGCATTAAATTTAAAAGGTTCGTCCGCAAAAGATTAATTTTAAATAAAGTTATTGATTTCCATTTAAAGAGTTTTTCTAAATTAAACGTCCAAAACCTTGACGGAAGAAATGCAGGCTCCAGTAAATTGTTTCTAGCGACTTAACAAATATACTAACTAGATAATTATTTAATTCGGATGATTAATTAATGTAACAGGGTTTGATAGCAGCAGGACGAATTTGTCCAACAAGATTTGCGAAATGTGTGCAATTTGAAACTATCGCAAAGAATTCGGTCCGGCTCTCGGCGCGAGATACGTGACTGCGCCATCGTGACACCTGCCGAAGATCCCTCCGATTAACTTTCGAAACTAATATGAACCGATCGTACGAGGGTATATTGGATTGGCTCGCGAGATGACGTTTGTAATCGTCTGTCATTTCCGAAGTAAAGCACACGGAGACAAGTTAAGCGACCGGCCTGTATATGGCCACCACTGCAATTTGTGGAAATTGTTGTTGCACGGAACTTTTCGAATTTACGTCCAAGCCACACTTTTGTTTCCAAAACGAGGGAGGATTATTATCACGCAGCGTTCAAACGTGTACTTAATCTTTGTACAATTAGTTCGCATTATTATATTCTCCCTTTTCCTCCTTCGTTTTTAATTAAAAACAAATTTAACGCGTATAGAAGTAACAATAGTCGATATTTTAACTTTTTCATTCTATGCTTAAATTGCAGTTTCGGTTCCATTTAGTCTCGATGCGTTTTTAGCGCGAACTCGCGAAAATTGATCTTTATGGCTTCATTGAAACGAAATGGTGTCAATCAAAAAAGCTATTAATTTTTGAAGAGATCCTCGACGCGGAGAACACGAATTCGATCGAGTTCTACACGGTGCAGTCACGTTCCTCGCGTAAGTCCCGATGAAAGCTCAGCCGGCTTCTTTACGATTCGATCGTCGGTGCGATCGGCACGATATCTCTTGCCGAAGTTGTAGAATCCGGAAAGTTGAGAGTGTGATAGAGAGGGCAAACTATCGAAAAGAAAAAAGTTGCCGCTGTGAATACAGCATCCGAGCATCCGAACGCGATATCCCCGCGTATTATACGGGGTGTCCTAGATCCCGCGCCTCTTCTTCGTCTGCAGAT
Organism: Linepithema humile; assembly: GCF_040581485.1. NCBI lineage: Eukaryota > Metazoa > Arthropoda > Insecta > Hymenoptera > Formicidae > Linepithema > Linepithema humile. The sequence continues at coordinate 4,022,252 of NC_090128.1, read as the reverse complement.
ACGGTAGCTGAGAAAAATGACATTTGTTTCAAAGTCGAAGCAGTCAATTCCGCCTCCGTCTATCTCTTCCAACTTTGGAACGCATATAAATGACAAGCGGTAGTCGTACAGCGACATAAGATACTACCGGTCGTGATATTTAGTGGGCCAAAAAGGAACAAGAAAATTATTATCAATTTTTCGCCAAAATAATTGATAAGAAAATTTGTTTCAAAATTCACAGACTTCGCGCGATACTGATGTACATTATAATTTCTTATTAAGACATTATTTTGACATCCAGCTTATGATTAATGAATGAAATTAAAAAAAAAAAAACGTTTAAATAACGTTTCAAAACTAGCCCTTCTTTTCTTAATAAAATAATAGAGACATTAATTATAGAACAAGGTCAACATTTTTTTTTCGAGACCTTTTTTCTTTCATGTCGCTCGTCTCGTTCTACGTCAATAATCGTGCTCACGATACCGTTTATGTTATCGCGATCAATGAAAGTCCTGCTTTGGGAGGTGCGAGATTGCCTGCGTATCCCAGATACATTCATGTGGCTCGATGTTGAAGCAAATCATATTGGGGGGAGAGGGGGGAGAGGCCGGCATCCACGCTTACGACCTGCTCTGAGCCGGCAAAGAAATAAAAATCTTCGTGTTGAGACGAAGAAGAGCGGAACGAGGATCGCGGGGCAAGAAGCGGCGAGTAAGGTCTTGTACACATTGTAGCGAGTCATAAGCGTAAGAATTATGAGCTGCGAACGAACAAGTGCAATTATTCAACAACACTCGGACACACTTAATCAATTATTTCTGCTTTGGTCTTTTTTAGTTGCAAATGCAACACTGTAAATCGTATGCAAATATTGTTCCACTATTTTTTACAATTCAGATAGGTACTTAAAAGGATTCGAAATAAAAGTTAATGAATCGATTGTGCGACTTGCGTGACTCGCGTTGAATCTAAAAAATCGGAGCAAATTTTTATTTTTTACCTGCAACTTTTCATACATTAATCACACACTTCAACGATTATGAAATAAATTGTCTGGCTTAGTTAGCTTCTGAAAAAAGGAATCGTGTTAAAAACTGAACGGAACCAGTTTTGACGGAGAAAAGGTCGAAACTGATTATTCCGCCGCTCACATTTCATAGCTCGTTCATCATCGCCTGTCAGTGTGCACGCTGTCTTAAGTTATGCGGATGCTAACATTGGTAAAGATAGTGCTGTAACATTGGTGGCACCGATATTAATAGCATCGGCACCGGTTCACAGTGGTGGAAGTGTACCGGTGCGATAGCGATAGACTGTAGTTAATGAAGGAATATATAAAAGACAAACGAAGAAGAGAGCAGGCCGAAGAAGAGAAGGCCGGGACAGGCGGTTGAAATGGAGGTGGTAGCCGACTCGTTTTGGCCTACCGGACACTGTGGGAAAGGATCTGAATGTGGATCGTCCTGGCCTTGCCGCCGCCGCTCTCTTTCCTCCGCGCCGCTCCTTCCGCTCGGTCGGGACTGGTTTCGCCCGGGCACGGTGATCATCGATCGCGAACACTCCGCCCGGGTTCTAATTGGAAAACGCTCATCATCTCCGGCTTCTTTCTGTCCCGTCGCGGCAGTCTTGCTCAGCTTTAGCCACTGTGTAATTTTCCGTAAACTTCACCCCCGAATCGCTAATGCTAGTAATAAACGAAATCTTATTTCTTACGTTGTCACGAGGAGGCGTGTCATTTGCGCGGATGGCGCTCGGTGCAAACGAGTGAGCAGGGGCATTTCAGTGGCAATTCGAATGTATACGAGGTAGTCTTATGCACGCCGTTATCGTTTCGCTGCTTAATAATAAAGTCTTCGAATTTTGACGTCGAGTCTTTATTGGCGAAATATAGTAATTTTTTTTTTTTCAAAATTGTTTACGTCTCGGATTAGCTCGTGTAATAATGCGAAAAGGCCGCGCCGCGATAAAGCAGGGCATAAAATTGCACTTAAAACTCGTACACGCTTTATTCCTTCGATCTATGTTGCTTTATTTCACCCGATTCGATTTTAAGATCCGCGCGCCTTGCTGATCTTTTTAATGCCAAGAAATTCCAAGTGCGCAATGGCACATAACGCATTCCGCAACTTCTACTTCTTCGTCTCCATCGTGTTTTAATGCATCCATTAGTGTCCTTCGATACGCGGCGCGTCTTCGGCGCTTCTTCAGCTAAGCGCGCAAAAGCTAATGCACACGTCACTTGTTCGTAAACATCGTAAGATTTAATGTAACATGAAAACGAGCCCGTGTTCGTTCTGCGCGATCGGCTCTTCGGCATGAAAAGCAGCAACGCGTGCTGACGCGAAAGTTTTTTTACGCGCGACGATACAGCCATCGCGTTCGCATTTCGCGAAATGACGCCAGCCGCGCCGGCGACTCCGCCGAGCACGTCGCGCGGTTTATGTCGCGCGCCGCGCGCGGTTCATTCGCGATGGGATGATTTGCCCGTCATTTGCTATCGGTCGCGCTCGATAGCACATCCGAGCTCCTGAAGTATCGCCAGTAAGTAAGCACCGCACCGGATGCGAACGACCGGTTCTTCTGCCCGGCAATTTCTTCTTTATATATGTATATATATAGACGCCATAGCGTAATGCAAGATACTGTCTCACGGAATATCTTTCGCGAAGAACCGAACTCGTTCGACTCTCTGCACGAGATGCGCGTACGATATGCAGATCGGTATCTCGGATCCTACTTACGGATTTTACAGTTTTTTCGCGCGCGCGCGAAGAAAAGCGAGAAAAAAAATACGATCAATTCTTAGACAACAGGCGGAACGATAGTGATCAACTGATTCAAATAGTAACACGTCACGCGCTTTAATTTCCATTACAAGATGAAACGGCGATTTTCAAGTGATCGTCTGACAGCAGACATGATCCGCAAAAAGCATGAAACATTTAATAAAACGAGAATAAGCGATCGTGTTTATATCTTGAATATGATGTAAGCTCAACATTAACTCACGTATTTAATGATCAGCGAATCTCAGAATTATTTTTGACAATACTTTAGTGCCAATAATTTGTGCTTCGATAGAAAAATAATTATAATTTAAGCAATAAAAATATGAGCCGTATCACAATTTAATTTCCATAAAAACATTTTATTTCGAGAAATTCGATTTCAATATCAACAGCCTAATTGCGGCGCGAAACGACCGCATATTGAAAGTAATCCGTGCCATCGTTGCGCAAACAAATTCGCACATTTAACGCGGAGGGAGGAGTGAAATCTGCAAGTTAGAAAAGTGGACTGAACAATTCGCGCGAGGTGTTGGCCTCGCGAGATGCAGAGAGACGCGCGCGCGCGATCATAAATATGGATGATACTTAATTCTCGACGACGACTCCAAGTTTCGTCGTCGACGACGACGACGACGGGAACGACGGTGACTCGTCGTTGCCGCGGTTATGTATGAGCCCCCATCTTTTTATCCAATCACCGACGACTTCATCGTCGTCGTCGGGGCGCGCTGTATAGCTGCGAGAGAACGAGCGAAGGAGCGCGGCCGGCCATTCTTCCCGCTCGAGAACGGCGCGCGCTTATCCGCCAGTTTTCGAGAACAAAGGCGAAGGTAGTAAGGTAGCGCGTAGTTAAACGGCCGGGCAGAGACAAAAAGGATCGATTAAGTCGAGTGGATTTTATCGTCGGTTAACGAAGTGGGCTCCTCTATCGCCCTTCGTTCCGGGCGAAATGGAAGCGAAGGGCGACGGAACGACCGTTCGTAACTCCGCTTCCTCGGCGGCCGCTTCCGCTCCGAGTACTCAGTAAATACTTTCCTACGATCGTTGCGTGCTCTTATCCGTTTATATTGCTCGTCGGGTTCACCTGCTTCCTTCCAATCTTACGACCGCTGTGCTCTGTTCGCGACCCCACGTCGGCTCCGCATTACCCGATCTAGCTTGCCGCTTTCTTTAACTCATTTGGGAAACTTCATTGGACCGTGTATATATATATATACACGTACACCGCCTCCGCGGCCCATTGTTTCCTCACTCGGTCAGAAAAAGACAGTTGACTGAGGTTCTCTGAAAGAGTGCCGACAGCAAAACTTCGATTACTTCAAAAAGCGCGGAGCTCGTGTTATGTCAGTTGTCCGAGCGAGTTCGTGCCTTTGTTGAAATTGCATTTTGCATTGAAACTTTATTTTAGTCGTAATGCATATCGGAGTCTGAGACGACAGCAAAGTTCGACAATAAACTTTCAAGATCGATTGCGCGCAGTTTATCTCGCGATGGCCCGATGTTTTTGAGAAAATGATACATACGCGTGTATTCAGCTTTTCAATTTAAGATCGTAAATTCTCCTCATAGTGAAAAAAAAAACCTCTCAAAATATTCTTTGCGAATCTATATATATTTTCAATTATATCGCTTATTTATTGCAAGATCAATTGTTGAGAAAATTGATTAATCTTCCGATAAATGTTCAAAAAATTTCCTAAGCAGTTAAATCCACTTTAAAATAAATATATCTATTAGTGTCACACAATTTAACATATGCAGTCAAACATCTACTAAAATAACTCTGAAATATTTGGAATCCGAACTGTCACTTAATGTGTCTTATCTACGCGTAACTGAATACTTTCAAGTTGCTATAATTATGCAAAACAAATCGCCGAAATAATTTATTAATATTCCACAGCCAGTGAAGTGGAAAAAAACATCGATCGAAATTTATTTCGTTTTACACAATCATTACTTCCGCCGGCTTCTTAATTATCATAATTCGGAGATACATCGAAACTTTCTCATGTCCAATGTCGCTGAGGCTGTCGCGACGAGAAGGCACGGTGTCGTTTCGTCAACCGAGAACGAAGTTTCTCACGGCAATTAAATTAATGTAGTTGCGTTTAAGCAAAACGTGCGAGTCATTGACTCGAGCGCGCGAGTCGCATTAATGAGACGCGGAGGCCTCCTCTCCTCTTAATGCTACCTGACGAGCGAGACCGGGATAAAATTCAGTTCATAGCACCGGCAAGAAGTCTACAAATTGTCGGCCCTCCCCCTCCGCGCCGATGCCCTCCGCGACATGATCGAACATGGAAGAAGCTCGGGCAAGATAAAAAGACGAGTTCTCGCGTCGTCGTCGTCGTCGTCGTCGTCGGGCGCCTCCGGGCGTACCGCGGCGTAGGTTTCAGGTTTGATACTAACGATCTACCTCCGGCCGAAAAACCACCTGTCGAATCCAGCGGAGCGGCGCTGCTGGCCGCGGTTATAGATTACTGCCGGATAAAAGCCGGCGTGTCAGCCGATAACCCGCGGAGATACGGGAGCGAAAACGGAATCGACAGCGGCGGTGCGTCCGATCGGGAGCGAACCGCCACCCTTGTGAAGTCCCGCGGGGGGGGGGGGGAAAGCGAGATCAACCCCGGTGAATCAACGATAATGTCGCCCCGGAGTTGTTTGAGCGCGGGCGCAAAAAGAGGGTGCCGCGCCACACCCGATAGCGGTGGCGAAAAGAGTCGCCGGATATAACGACACAACTTCCGACTTGAGAATTCGCCGTGGCGATATTTCATCGAACTTAATTGACGCGGCCTGAGGGTCGAAACACAACGGTAATCGCTGTGCACGATTTTATCGCGGTTTTATCTCCCGCGCGAGATGAGGACGGAAAGAACAGCTGTAAATTTTTACTTTGCCCGATAAGAAGAGTAATGGTAGCCGCGAGGTTAATTTTGCAGTAATTTATCAACGATAAACAGATTAATGCCCATTAAAATATTATTAGAAAAACTTTAAGTATTATCGATCGCCAATTTATTGAATTAAATATCATGATGTATACGCCAATTTAGTTGTCACGCTAAATTATAATATAATTATATATTGTTTATCAAAAAAAAAGAATGTCAACGCAGTCTGATAAGTACGTGACATTTGGTTTTACGCAATATTAATCGCTGTAACATTTAAGATACAGATTTTGTAAAATAAATGGTTCTTGTATCGTGATATTATTCATTTTTTTTATCTGATTTTATTCTGGTCTTCAATATAGCACGTGCAAAATTTTACTCAGTGTGATGGTATGATTTTACTGAGTGATGGTTTGCTTTGAGATGCGTCGGTTTTAACCGATAAACAGTATATTTTCATATCCGCATTAATGTACAAATTTCGAAGCACACTATGAATATATAAATATATTACGCCGGCTATCAATCCATTCCGAATAATACTGTGTTCTGCTTTATCGAAAATATTTGAAATATTGCAGATTTTTTTTCTTATTCAAAGAATGGTGCACGATAAAATCCACCAATAAAGTACCAGCAGATTTCGCGTGGGCTGCGATTATACGAGCAAAATAATACATTTCGCTTCATGCCGCACATTTGGAATATCGGACGTCGAGATCATCTTGAATCTTTTGAATGATGTTGTATATCTTTTTTATTGTTATCCATCCGGCGCCATAACTCTCGTAAGCGAAATACACGGGAAATGCATATCTCGCCTAAACGTGTGTACGCCGCGTCAGCCGTTCTTCAGAGTTTAAGCTTAATGTACTGCTAACCTCCGCGAAAACTTTCTACGTCTAGCAGTGTCGCATTTTACCCGACGGTAATTCTTGAGAGCTCCCGCTACTAATATATGTATTATGTGACTGTATTAAAATGGATTCTGCGCAAGGCACATTATAAGAATGATAAATACAGCATGCACATATTCGCGAATGCCGCGAGTTGTTAAACATTCTGTATAAACAGGCAAAATACGCTATCCGATAAAAACAGTTTTGCCGAGCAAAAAAAAAACAAGAACAATCGAAAAACCGGTTGGTTAATATTGACGTTCGCGGCCATTACGTGTCTGCGCTTCTATCAATGTTTATAAAAACATACAAATAACGGAAATGAAGATTGACGTAAAAAAAACCTTAAGTGCAGCAAATAAAACTTTCAGGAAAATATATATACATGGATACATTTTTTTTAATAACACTGAGATTTTTAGTTTGAAAAAAGTCACTTTCATTTCAGAATTATTTTGCATGTCATAAATGATTTCACAAATGATATCTGCAATCTCTCACAATGCTTTTGACATATAGTACTCTCTTAAAATATAAATAATTTTAAAAATAATTTTATAATAACACGCGCGATTTTAATATATTAATAATATTTATTCCAATTTCAATGGTAATTTTAATTCTCTCGTACATCCTTTACCGTTTCTGCTACGTTAACTATTTATAATCTCAACAGAAAAAAAAAATAAATAAACTCACGATAAAACTGTTAATATTACTCGCTAGGCTAAGAGTGAACAACCTTTCTGAAGCTGTTTGCTTTCGTTTCGAATAAAATATATTAGACATTAAGGAAATTATATATCTACGCATGAGAGAAAAAGCATAACCGCAATTATCTCTAATTTATACGTACTACTTCGAATCCATTGTTTTTAAAAAACCTCGTACAGCAGAGTATGTAGCTGCTGAGAGACATAATATCCACGTCGCGCAGTTGGCGTCATTAGAGTCTGAGGAGCCCACGGGGGGTTAAGCGTTCGCGTGATCAACGTGTGGTGGCCAGATGTAACTGTATACACGGCGATTCCACGGATATGCATTTCCCGTGCGAGACGACTCGCCGCATCCGTATGTATGACACGTAGCGAGCCGAGTAGGTGCACGTGGGAAGTGATTAGTCGGCGGCGCGGCGCGGAGTGAAGGTTTCCGCGGTTTACGTACAACCGTGTAACCTTAGAGACCACGGACGAACTTTGGCGCACAATAATGCGCGAGGGCAACGGCAGGAAGGCACGTGAGAACCGGCGTAACGTTCCCATTATTAAACGCGCGTATAATCGCGGCCGACGTTAAAAATCACCATCGTCCCGCGCGCGGACGGAACAATGAGCGTGCGATTGGTCGCGCGCGGGACGCGCGTTTCCCCCTGCTGTCCTTCCGTGCGCGCGCGTGTGTTGCGTTGGAGAGATTAGTATCTTAGGGAAGCGATTACGGAGCGGAGACTCTCCGAAAACATGATCTGACCATTACGAATCGGGAGAACGTAAGCGTTTCCTTTGAAACGAACAAATATCGCGAGGCAGAGTTTTCGAGTTTCTTAAATAGCTTTTATAAAACGATAATATTCGATAGTATCGCGACTAATTTAAAGTTTCTCAATGTTAAATTCAACAATGCGGGCGGTTTCATTTTCTTGTAAATGTTCAATTACGAGGGAAACCGAGCGATGTCGACAGAATTCGGCATTCCAAGTTCGGCTGTATAATACACCGATATTCGCCGGTATATTGAGTTACTGGCCACATGGTATTGTGGTTTAGCAGCGCTTTGTAGCAGCGCGAAACGATGTAGTATCGTCTCCTCGGGAACCAAAAATGCAATTACGGAGCACATGCCGGTTATTCCGATTCTGTAATCCGATTATTACACACGGATATTCGCTATTCGCCGGAGAATTTCGGAGCGGATAGGCAATGCCGATAGATAGCTCGGAGCTGTTATCGCTCGGCCACGGACAGAAGCCGTGGCGTAGCTCCTGGGAACTTATTGAGGCTCGAAGAAAATGCGCGCGCGCAATGTTCAATGTCGCAAATGGACAATCGATCGTGAAATTCGATGAATAATGAGAATGCAGCGCGATCGACCAAGTGCACCTGTGTAATAACAATTTCCAATTATTTGCTAATATGTACAAAATGATAAGTTATTTATCACAATTACACTTTGACCTATAAAATCCAGACGGATTAATTTTGAATATGTTATGCTATTTATAAAGTATTAATTTTGAAATAATTTTCAAGACTCCTAATTATTATCGAGACAGCAAAATGTGATAGTGATTTCTTACAAGATAAATGTAAAGACGAAATTAAAAGCCTGAAAGATATATCGAGCCGACATTTATAATATTATTTCGAACTTTGGAAACGGCGATCGGTTCAACGAAAAACGCTTAGGTCAGGTATATGTTTCTAAAATCCACCGCAGCAGGTGCTCAGACACACCTGCCGAAATTTCGGCTAGGAAAGTCGGCGCGCGGTGCGTTCCGACGCGCACGGGTTTCCTTCTTACGCTCGGGATACAAAGTTCCGCGATTATGAAATTATGTTTCACCGGGGAACGGTGTTCTGCAACACAGGCGCGTTGTCTCGAACGGAAATCCGATACCGGGTACGCCATCTCGATATTACCAGCGACGATCACGAGGAGCCGCTACCGATGGAGAAAGGTACATAGAGGCGACCGGGGAGTTCGCAAAGCGAAGGGCAACGAGATGTTCGTCCTTTAAGTTCTTCTGCGGTTTCCCGACGGGACAAAGGAGAGCGGCGTTTTGTGCGCCGTGAGATTGGCTTCTGCGGATGATAGCCCCAGGGCCTTCTCTCTCTCTCCCTCTCTCTCTCTCTTTTTCTCTTCTGTGGACAAGTTATATCGAGTAATGGGCTACGCCGGTGTGTGTACGATCAACGGGAGTGTGTGAGAGAGAGAGAGAGAGAGAGAGAGACCAGCGCATACGAGTAGCCGCGGGACAAGGACGGTTTGCGTTCGTGAAATGATCGCGGGAGAACAAGGGGTTCGGAGAGAGGGAGACGGAATTAGCTTGCTCTAGAAGCGGCAGAGGAAGAGAAAAGCACTCGGAACGCGCTCGCCTGGCGCAGAAGAAAAGAGAGGATCGAGTTCGAGAGCGAGAGAACCGGTGGCGAGAGAGCGAACGAGGCCGGGAACGAGCAGAAGAAAGGAAGATATTGCCCGCTAGCCGGCTTCGCCGTGAAGAAGGGAGATGAAAACGCTGGTGAAGGGGAGAGAAAGATGGGGAGCGAGAGCGCGCGTGTGCGGAGGGGCCGTAACTGATGAACGGTGTGCAGTGCGGCTGCAGGTGCATCGGGCCGGTCGCTCGACGTTCGCGTGGCGTGCGACGAGGACGGAGAGTCGCGTGGCCGACGAGGAGCGGCGATAATGGGAGGAACCGGTTCCAAGGCGACCGGCAGCTTCTTCGTTATACAGACTGTCTTGGTCCTTCCAGCCTCTTCCACCCGGTCTCTTCCGAGGCCTTTCCCCCCCCCCCCCCCCCCCCCCTCTGCCCCTCTACTACTCTTTTCTGGTTCTGCCGGTACGTCGTCGTCATCGTCCCTCGTTTCGTGTCTCCTTTTCGCCCTACCGCACCTTCCCACCGGGACTACGTCCGGTCGACCGCCTCTTCTTTCTCGCTTCTTTCTTCAGCGCTCCCTCTGGTTAGTTAAGCGTTAGTAAAACCACGTCGGCAGCGACGGCTTCCCTGCCGTTCAACCCGACCGTCGCTTCTACCGCTGTTTCTACCGTTCCGAGATGGTTCTAGCAGTTTCTTCGCGCGTTGTCTTCATTGCGTATCCTTTCAAACCGCACCGGCTCGTAGCATCCGCCGTAACGTCTATCGCAATCGCATTTCTGAGCTTTAATTTGTTGATTTTTAGCTTGATGATATATAAAGTCTAATTAATGTTCCGATCAGTTGGAATTTTTATTTTTATACGATTACGGTAAATCTCGAGAAAAGTTTCTTCACGGGAATACGAAGAATCTTGATTTATAATATTGCTTTTGCACGTCTTGCTTTTGCACGTTTTTAATTTTTGATATTAATTATATTGACAGTTAAGTCTGAAAATAAGGTTTCCTCAAAAGAAATTTCACTCGAAATTACTCGATAAACCAAAATTAGCTTTTCATCACGTTAAAACTTCATTTTCTCAAACTTTCTCGGAAATTTCTTCAATTTCAACGCGTACTGTAACTCGGAAACAATTAAATTCGCGATATTGAGATGTCGTTCTTCTTAGTTTAATCTTCAGTACAATCCATTGGGCGAAAATAAGACGACGGTGAGACATCGTTTATATATAAATAGAAAAGCGTAGAACGGTAACTAAATTGCTCGGCGGGAGAGAATTAAAGAGCGAGTAGTTCGTTGATTTGCGCTCGGTCTAAGGTTTATCATTTAAACGAAGCGCTTGCCTCCGTAAAGAGGGTAATGGCCGGGTGGAAAAGAAACTATAGCAAAGGCATGCGAAGAAGCCGACATTAACTCGGTCTTGGAAAAACGAGACGCAACCCGCGCGAGATACGCCCTTTCCCTCGCAAAAATCCCTCGTCGGCATCGCGAGAACTTCAAGTCAAATTATATAATAAATTATCGTATGTTATGGATAAATTATCCGCCCGTTGTATAAAGACGATCAAAGCGCGATCTCGAATGAGCGTGCGAAGAATAATGCCGCCGAGGTAGCGAGCGTCGTTTAATTCTTGGACTGCCGGAAGTCTTTACATAAGATTAATCTTTAATGTGCAATCACTGTAACGCACAGTGCAATGACCAGATCGGCCGGCACTGTCTTCCATTTGCAGCTGTAAATCGCAGCAAATGTTCATTTTCTTTAACTCTGATATTGTAGGAAGAGATTCCAATCTTTTATTTTTAAATCATTCCAAAATTAATTGAAGAAGCAGCAGACGTATTAAAAACTCAAGTTAAATAAAATATATAGTTTAAATGCAAAAATTAGATGAATAATATTAGTTCATATTCTTGAATTCTATTATTGTTCTATTCGTATTCTACACGGCGAAAATAAAAGTCTCAAGAGTGCCATGGGCAACCATGGTTTGTACATTTACTATTAAATACTTTTCTTCGCTCACTAAAGCACTCTCGAACAATTGCAGTTGGTTTTTCGCTTGTCACGGCGCGCAGGGAGCAATTGTCGCAGCGCGCTTGATTCCGACACCTTAAAACTCGTCGGAAACGTTTCTGGAAGAGATATCGTTTTTGGTAACATGTAGGTGAAAATAACGTTATTTCTCGGAAAAATCTCGGACAGCGATAAAAGTTGACAAACGCGAAGTCGAGCATTTTTCTTGCATGTAAAATTTTTATTCAGTACAAAATTTTTTAACAGAAAAAGATTTTGCAAAGTGTGTCGCAAGTTTTCAAGGTAATGTTAAAGCACGAAATCTCGAAACAAAAATTAATATCATTTCAATCTGAGATTTAAGAACGAAGAGATGCATGAATATTCCGCATAAAATTCTCTTCGCTACTTTTACTTCGCAAAGGCGATGAATTAAAGGCGAAGGGACGCAGCGGGCTAATAGCGGGTTAATCGCGAGAATAATTTACTCCATTAAGCAAAAATCATTTCCGTCGCGCGTGCGACCGATGCATTCGAAAGTCCGCGGACGGGGTAATTCGACCGGCATAATAAATCCAGCGCTCGACGGGCCGGGCGGACAATCGAAAATGCGGAGAAATGGAAGGAACGATGGAGAGCGGGAGAAGGTCGGGAAACGGACGCGCATATTTTCTAGTCCCATAACTATCGACTGCTGCCGGTCGAGTGACGCGTACAGAGACGGATCGAGTTTTCAGAGCTCGAGATTCCCTTTCTCACGATATAGTAATCTGAGAGCGAGGTCAGGTGATATAGCGGCGCGTTATATATCACCGCAAAGTGGAGAAAGAGAGAGAGAGAGAGAGAAGGGATCGAGACAAAGCGAAGAGGCGAACAGAATCAATCAGCGTGGCCACAATCGCGTGCAACGCGTGTATTCCGCATCAAAGTGCGTTTGCGCCCCAAAGACTATTTAATTGATCGCATTACCGATCTTTCCTCGCGCGCATCTGGCTGTGATATCTCTGCGATCTAATATCCCGGTGACTCGCGCTGATTTTACTATATTCGCCTCTCTCTTTCTCTCTCGCAATGCGGACGTTAACCTTCGGATTAACAATCTCGAGATTATGCAACGGGAAATTATGCAATGGGCAAATAAACCGGAGCAGCGGGCACAGCTGCGTGCGGATGAATATCCGCTCGCGGCCCAGGGCGTTTATATGTTCCGCCTTCCGGTAAATCGGTGAAATTGGTAATAGTGAGCCTCTCCCGAACACGGATGATGCCTCTGGCTCGGTGAAAAATGGCGGTAATGCGAGTTAATCCGATTTCCAATCGCAGATAATAATTGTCAATTTTTTTTCCAACCGAAGGTGTCACGACAAATTGAAAAGTAATTGATTAATTGCATCATGAATACTTTTTTGATTTTTAATTTAAAAAAAAAAAACAGTAAAATATTGAAAAATAACTGACAAAGTTCATATTTTATATAGTCGTTCAATAATTTCTCTCCAAATGCGATCTTCAAGTGCGAAATATCTCGCGGACACAACTGTTTCTTATCAGAGAGGCGATATGAATTCTTATCAGAGCGGGATCGATCCGCTTTTATTGCTCGAGCGAGACACGTCGAGCGATATGAATAGAAAGAATGTTAGAATTCTAAGGGGAAGCGTTCGCTTCTAAGAGTAACAGGTTGTAGTAGCGAATGCTACGGAAACACAGGAGTAAAAAGTAGATTTACCGTCTTTGAATGCAAATGCTTCGATAAGAATGCAGATGCCGGTTCGGTTCGCAATGCTTGCGAGGTTCGGCGGTACTGGGTCAAGTTCGAGGGGGAACTTAATGGACCGGCGTGGCGCGAGAACTACGGACGCTGGTTATGCGCGCGCCCGCGCGCGCGCACCCGTCTCGTTTGTACAACTTGTTTAACTTTGTCGGCACGATCGTTAATAAACTAAGCGGCGTAATTAATTTCTAAATAGTACGCGCGCAGAAACATGTGTAAACGCATTCGCGTTCGTGTCCCATCGTGGAATATCAGATGTGTGTATCACTCGCCGAAACTTCGTTGAGTGCACAAAGTCCCCCCGGGACGCGGTGCTCGGGCTTGCCATTTAACCATGACGATCGCCAGGTTTGCCCTGGATTTGTCACGCCATGACGCGAAAGATTGGAAATCAAGTTTTTGGCCGACCGTCGTGGAAAAAGACGGCTCGGAATTTCAAGGCGTGAAGAGGAACGGAAGTGAACAGTTAGTTCCAGAACTTCTTCGTGAGAACTGTCGTTAGAAGGAAATGACAATGCGGGAAAACTAGCCGAGAGTTGAATGAAGAGTTAAATTCTGTGATTAACCCTGAATTATTCGCACGTGAAGAAACACCCGTCAATTTTCGTGATTAATTAGTTCGTACAATTATTTGTACAAGTGTGCGCGTTTTTTGAGCCTATTTTTTTTTTTTAATTTCGCAAAAATTAAAATAAAGTAAATTTAAGTTTAATTGAGCCGCGATTTTTGCTCGACAAATTGTTCGATGTTCTTGAAAGGGCGTATAATCGATTAAGATAGAAATATTCGACGTTCCCTCTCCGTGAAATATAAATAATAGCGCGATAAAAGTAACAGATAAAAGAGATAATAACAATTTAGTTAATGATATTTATACAATATATCCCTTAATCTCCATTCTCTCAGGCAACTGAGGCAACTTCCATTACATCCCCGAATCTATCGCGCCGATCGTTAGTGCCGTTTCTCAAAGCCCCAACGATCCACGATACGGCTCTGTATTCCCTCGCTTCCTGTCAAATCCCATCAGCCACGGCCTTTTTCGCCGATAGCGGGGTAAGAAAGGTGGCGATAAAATTAGCCGACGTAAAGTCGATCGAGGGCGGGGGTAGCTGCCGCCCCTCGCGTGTGTTATCTCTCCGATTTTATGAGGCCGGAATACGCTCGTGATTCTGCGCTCGCCGGCACCGACGCTCGAACGTGACGGAAATATTATCGCGCGCGGGCACTTAGAAATTGCTCGTTTGTTTGCTCTCTCGCACACACACACACACACACACACACACTTATACGCGTAAGAGGATGTGCGGGGACATCCTAACGCGCGGCAATCACCGAGGTTCGGCTTCCTACCTCTCCTTCTCTCTCTCACACGCTCTCTCTTTTACTCTTCGTATAACTTTTGAGTCGTGCGCTCACGGCGGATCTCCACAGCGAAACTATTGACGATCCGGTAAAATCCAGGTCCACGAGCGTCAGCGACAAAACAAGCGCCGGTCGCCCTCGGGCGGTGTTATTATCGGATTTTCATAAAGCCGATCAAAGACCGAGTGTCGTGAAAAAGCAAGCATACGCCACCGTCGTCCTGCAATCCGGCTCTTTCCTGTGTGTCTTTACTCACTCTCTCGCTCTTTCTCTCTCTCCCTCTCTCTCTAGCTATGCACATATGTACCGCCGGCACACACGTTGCCTTTTGGCCACCGCGGACAGTCCCTTATATAAATTGCTTATTTCTTCACGTGGCGAGTGCCACAAACGGCCCGCTTAAAAATGTACGCGGTGTCCCGCGAGTGATTTGTTGCTACGTACTTTTAAGTGCTCTTCGATGTTCCCGGTTTGTTGATGTAGTAAATTTCGAAGGGCTTTCAGCGCACTGACGATTCTATCGATATTACAGGGTGTATCAAAAGTCGAGATTGTATCAGAGCTGACTTTTAGCGCCGACGGCAGGTCGAATTTATAGTTCTAGCCAAAGTGAAGCGAGCAATTTCATTTAACATCTGCCATTTCAAGTTAACGAGCTTTGGCAAATTAAACCCCCGGGTGAAGCGTAATTTTATTCTTTACTTCATCCCGAGTACTCTTTATCTAAGCAGAAATTTAATCCAAGATTTAGTTACCGAAGTGCTCGAACGGCGGATAATTGAAAATTAAAATCAGTAATAAGTGGGAAAAAAAAAATTTTCCAATTCGATTCTCAGTGAGGCGAAATCGAATTCGCGTCCGATGTTACGAGACCGTCATAATTTCTCGAAAATATCGCGCTCGCGGACGATTTAGCGCGACAGTATACACATCGCGTAAAAATACGCGAACTGCCTTCTCGAGTGCGACATAACGGACCGATTTCTCTGGAATGGGCGCACATGGTGCATCTCGCAGTATTATTATTCTTCTTCTTCTTCTTCTTAGGGAACATGTGGTCGCAGTGTGTGTCCGCGCCCTCGGAGGTTTGCACCGGCCTTCGCGTATGCAACCTCCGTCGCCGGCACCGTCTCCCCGCCGCCCCCCCTCGCCCACCTCTCGCTCATTTTCTCCGCGTGTCGTAGCCGGCGACTACTCTCCCGCAAAGACGCAACATCTGTGCATCGCGCGGAGACCGTGCATTCCATCTCTCATCTCTACAGAACGAATCTGTCGCGCGTCCACTGTATTTGACGAACGAAGGAACTTTTCCGCCGGGACGGACAATATGTTTCGCGAAAATATCGGAGATTTCGCTCGAACGCCGGAGACAAATTCTCCCTGTTTCGGGAGAAGAAGCGGATTTCATTTCTTCTCAACAAGCGAGAACTGATTTCCAATCTCTTTTACTCGTGCAAATCGATTCATTACTTCTCCCTTTTTTTTTACCGTCGCCGCTCCTGCATTCGTAAATTGGAGAACAAAACCGATCGGAAGAGAAAATACCTATCGGGAATTTTATTCTCAAAAACTGGAAACTAGATTCCTTTTATTCGTCAAATCAAAATATCTACGGAATATTATATCGTGAAATTTTATATACGTAATTTGCCCGCACCGTGATTTAAAATATTTCATTATTTTCGTAACATTAATATAATATGTTTTATAATGTATAACTAATGTATAAAGCCTTGAACCTTTTTCCCGAGCGAAATATATGCAGAAGAACCGCCAGGGAGAGGGAGAATTTTTTTTCCAAAAAATGTATTCCCGACAAGAATTTTATCGTCGGTCCATGGTTATCCGCCGCGGTCGGAAATTCAAGTTATTGCAAGGGGAATTCATGCGATAGGAGCGAATAGCTCCGCTTTCATGACAAAAGTTCCCAAACGGACTCTTGTTCCTTGATGGAAATCGATCGATAAACTATGCGGCTTTCGCGAGCCTTTTTTTATTCCGCGCGAGTAACAAACCCGCGCGCCCGGGCCGCGCGGCGATGCCTGCGGTCGGAAAATCCGGTTGCATAAGAAATCCGGACTGTTATAAAACCACGGCGACGAATCGCTTATACAGCAGATCATAGATTATCCGGCGCTTATGCCGGGACAAGTTGGACGCTTCGAAAACCAGATGGTTACATCTCCTCGCTTTCTTGCCGCGCGCTCTCTTGTGTATTCTTTTGCCATTTCGTTGCGGCTTTCCAGTTGCGTCGAGGGTCCGTTTTTTCGCGCTTCGAAATCTCATGAAAAATAAGCGCATATTTTCTCCCTGACGCGCGATTCTGGTGCCAAGCTTATTTCACGATTTAATCCCGCGTGGATTTCGCTTCGAAGGGGAGCGTAATTCCAAATTTAGGCGCCCGCAAGATCGACGACCGCCGAAAATAAATAAGTGAACGGAGCGCTTTGCGAATCGTGCACACGCATCTATTTGTTATCAAATATGGATAATGCTTATATCAATATATCCTTTATCAGTATACTAACATGTTCCGCGTCGTACGTCCACTGACCCTCCGGGTATGTATTGGAATACATTAGTGTGTCGGTATGGAATATATATTGGCATTGGCGTCGTCCGCATTTGCTATCAAATCCACGCCGTTTCGTACATATTTCACAGCGCGCACTCCTGGAGAAACTGTCAATGTTGACAATGGAACGTGAAATGGACGCTCGGTCTCGACGCTTTTCCTTTACGTTCGATCGAGACGGCCGTCCCCGACTGGGACCAGTCCCTCCGTGCCCGGCGACTCCGCACCGGCGACTTTCGATGAAATTTAATAAAAACATCGACTGCGACGTGCACGCGCGCGGCAACGAAAATGAACAATTATCGCTGTATCGCGGGAATCGCGAAATAGTTCCGAGCAAACTTTAACGAAGTTTCAAACACGGCAATGATCGAAGAATACACGCGCGCGCGCGCACACACACACACAAGGCTTCCGAAGGAACGAGAGAAGAGCGCGGAAAGGGGTTTGGGACACGACAACAAATTCTTGAAAACTCATTTAGCGAGAAGACGGGCGCTGAAAAGGGGAGATTGAACGCGCCAACCGACGGGAAGAGTGAAGAGTGAAGAGGGAGGTGGGAGAAGGGAAAAGGAAAAAAAAAATAGGATTTGCGCACGATAGACGTATCTCCGATGAATACCAATGATCCCGCACGACCTGTCAATCACGACCAAGAGTTATCAGACATGCCCACGAACAAAGACGCGCCTCGCACGTCAGCGGGTCAATTGCGTATAATTGAACCAGCAGAATCGAATTGGCACGATCCAATTATCTGCCGCCGCTCCCGCTCGCGATCCCCGCGCGCTCGCATTCTCGATGAGATGGTTATTTTCCGCGCTGGTGTCCATCATATATTCCGCCGAAATACTCCTAAGAACACACTCGCTGATGCGATCGAGATTCGGTAAATCCCGACGGAGCCGCCGTTTCTATTTTTATCAATAATGTCGAGCGCTAATCCGATATTTTCGTATCCTGTAAACACCGTTATTGTCATCGTGATATTTCCTTCGTACGGCGTTAAGCGAATTTAAATATAAATTGCAGTGTACACACCGAAACGAGCCAATTAATAATCTGACAATTGATTGTTGTTGTCGATTAAAACATCAAATAAGTTAGTTAATATTTAGTTAATAAATATAAATTGCTGAAAGCTTGGAAAAGAAAACAAAAGCATTTCCAGCGGAAAATGTATCAGCGATGAAAAATTATAACGCGAGATTTGTATGGAACGATGCCGGAGAAAGTGTATGTATAAAAAGTTGGAAGAATAACGCGTCGGAATTCAATTTGACGTTGTCTCCGATGTGCATTATCGATTAGAAAAATGTGAAATGAGTTATGACAAATTTATTCAACAGCGAACCGTCGACTTTGCATACACACAAAAGATGCATGTCGCCGGGTGAATTTCACTCACGTCGAATCCGAGTATATCCATTGACACGTGGAGTTAACCCCAATTGTCACGTGTCAGTCAGCATTTGACTCGTGACTCGGCGGCCGCTGATTCGATGAAAAGAAGCTAAGAAGCTCATAACGGAGATGTGCGTGCGTGCGTGTGTGTGTGTGTGTATTTGCACCGCATGTATACGCATGCACGTACGCCTACGCGATGTCTGGGGGGGCTTTTACCTCGTCGTCGCGAATTTACGGCGTAATTATTCAACGCGTTTGTTTCCGCCTTTTGCTGTTAGCTACTAATATTTATTAAGGTACATTCCGCCCTTTAATATCTTTGATGCGAACAAATATCTATTAACGCGCACGGCAACAGAATACAGCGGTGTACATTACGATTGCCGGGCGTAGTCGTGTCTCCGCGAACCCTGTATTTTACGCCCGCCATCCTTTCCGAAGATATATAGGGTGAATTAAACGCGGCAATCTATGTACAGAGCGCGATATCTTGTATTTGACTTTGTACGACAGTCTACACAGCTTTGCTCAGTTACAAAATATCCCCAATGGTCTTTTGATATATTTCTCCCGCAAAAGACAATTATTTATCTTTATCCTATTTTTAAATTGATTATGCTTTCACAGTTATTTATTTTACAAATTTTTACTTTTATATTTACGGATGTTGCAGTTAAGTAATTAATATTTTTCCGGACGTTTGAAAGAAGGCGCAGAAAATTATTGACTTGATATACTTATAATAGCTGTTCCTTAGGTTAATTCTCAATTCTAGATTTCAAAACTTCTTATAAGATAATCACTAGGTGTCAATTGAATGTCGGATAAGAACATGAAGATGCGTAATTTAACATGCTACAATGAGACGTGGCGCAGTGAAAAAACGTTTGATTAAGCTCTCCGTTAGGATGAACTCGCGAATAGATGGTCAATTTGCAATAAATCATAGGCGTGCGCATCGATCAACGTAATGGGCGGCGCCGTGGTGTAACTACCGGGGTAATCACGTGGAAACCAGGAGAAGTTTCTTAGAGCTGACCCAGTAGAACGGCTCCGCTCGCAGCATGTGGCCGGTTTCAGAATAATCGCGGCCGGGCTTCGTAGGGCCTTTCGTTCCTCCAGCAGCGTCTTCGACAATAAAGCTGACACGAGCGACGCTTGTAACGACTCATGCCGCGACGACGATTCTGCAGTACGGTTACTCATTCAAGCACTAAGTCTCTACAGTCTGTAGCGCACTCGTAACGGACAAGGTTCTGCAAAGCGATGAAGTCTAAGATTTACGACGAGCGCCCGCGAGTCGTCGAAAATTCGCGAACATTTTCCGAGACAATTGAGAACCTCAATATCAAAATTTGACTTTTTAACTAGATTTCGCGAAAGAAATTAATCGACGGACTATATTTAAAGTACGAATGACGAAATGCTCGCGACAAATTGCGAAGCACCGCGAGAAAGGCAAAAAAAAAACGCTAAATTTGTCGTAAAGCATTATACGAATTGTCTCCGGGTATCCTGTGTGTCGTGTTGTCACACGGTCGTTACGGAAAGATAGCGAGCGCGCTTATGACAGATCGACGCGCTTTCCTCCCGGGAAAACATATATGTCGGCACGTTTGTCTACTTATTCGCGCAGCTCGTGTCGACCGCTCTTCCCGCTGCCGGGTAGGACAAAGGAGTAGTACGTAGTGGTAGTACCGAAGGGTATAAAAGAAACTGCCACGACAGTCGACAGAGCGAGAAGACGCGATAAAGAAGAGCGGAGTTGAGAAAGATAGCTCTTAAAAGTACGGCTGCCACGCGAGTGGCAGGCAACATGCAAGCGGCCGGCTAAAGAAGCGTTTCGAGTTAAGGAAGAGTAGCGCGAGCTTATGTTACTACACTTAAGTGAAGCGACTATAAAGAGAGTTACAGGGCGAATCGAGCGACGAGTACAATCGTTTTATTGCACGAGGGTATCGTGTCGCGAGTATCGACGCGACTCAAAGACGCCCTTTTTTTCATACTTGGCGCGCTTTTATTTCTTGCAGCCGACCTCGGCGGCGTTTGCGCGCTTAATTAACACATTACAAAGATGCACCTTACACCCAAGGACGCGACATTTTTGTAATTAAGCAAACACTCTTCTGAGAAAAGCCAGAAGTCAATTTTGAACGTCGTTTAACAAGAGCGAAAGCCGCTTCTGTAATAAAAATTTAAATAAATTAATATTTATGGTGTATGGAAAAACGTTATGAGCTATTGTTGTTAGAAGTTTACGGGAAATTAAATTTGCAATCAAATATATTCCCCGTTATTCAATGCCTCATAAATCGCATCCAAATAATTGTTATAATCCAAAATTATAATATTTCATAATTTGTGCTGCGTGGGCACAAAGATATTATCGCGGCAATTATTTAATTATGCATTAAATTGGACTACTTCCAACATGAAATCGCGGGAAACGTCAACAATCATGCAAGAAACATAATATATGAGTCGGTTATTTTGAGATTGGCATAAATTACCTTTCAAAACTTCATTAAAATAGATATTAATTTACGCAATGCATTTAGTTATTGTTTGAACATTCTCCCTGTACTCTGCCAAAAACAGCTCAAATTATACAATCTATTTTTTCCCGGTGAAGACTTTCAACGGTAGGTCATTTTTTGCCGCAAATTTCCGACCTTTTCGACAAAACAATCTAACAATCAAATCACAAAATTGTTGTTAACATCAAAACTAAGCAAAATTGAGCGAAAAACACGAATGTTTGTCCATTTTTATTCGCTTCAATTCATGAAAATCCCGTAATTTCATCGAATAACTTTGCTACTGACTCGCTGATTCGCCACTGAAAGAACCATCATTTTTCTTCGTTTTCCCTGCGGTATCTACGAAGGCCGAAAAGTCATTTACTTATTCGGGCATAAGCGCCGGGAGATCGAGCGTGGTAACCGAGATCAATCTCGTCTGAAATCCGCCACGTCTTATCGCCGCGAAGATTAAAGGCGCGCTGTCTCAGGCAGAATATCGAAAAACAAGCGAAGCACGGACTAATAACGCGCTCGCCGAATAACGAGCCTAAAACGCGCCACGACGAGGCCGTTGGAGGTCGTGAGCCCGGTCGACGGCGCGTCCATCCATCTTCTTACGAGCCGCCCTGTCATGGGCAGCGTGACATTTTCACGTCGTAGAAAAACCGAGCAGTCACAGGCCGTCCGGGCGCGGTGCGAGAGGGATCTCGTGCGGCGGATAAGGGAGCGTGCGAAATTGTGTGCGTGTCCGTCGTCCGGTCGTCGCATCGCGTCGTGACGTTGAACTTCGCCGAGACGCCGTCGGCTATTTCATCGCCGTCGGCGGGGCGCTGGTTGAGGAGAAAAAAAAGTCGATCCCGCAGTCTGGCCGGTAACGGAGTAAATATTTTCGCTGCGCGACCTGCCGTGTAGTCCGTCGTATTGTCCCTCCCACGCAGCTATCGATAAAATAAACCCTAGGGACGCGAGGGCGCGAATGTTCGAGAATGAGCTTCGTTAGGATTGAGGCGAAATTGGATAACTATTTATATTTTTTCGCACGTACGAAATCAATCAAGCTAGAAGCTGTGGAATGTTTGTCGATCCTGATTACTTATGTTTACTTCTTGTTACTATAATAACATGTTTTTATGTCTTATTGAATTATTACGAACAATCACTTTCTGATAGCAATAGTTAATATTTGTTCGTAGCGTCTTTTTAAACACGAACAAGAGTACCAGTGCTGAAGCAATACCGGTTATATTATGAATAAAAATCGGTAATGATACCATTGATACGCCAGTCGGCGCGTCTACATATAGTGAATGAATTCTATCTTCGAAAACAAGACCATGATGGCTATCTGCGATTTCTATATACCTTTTCTCTACGCTTCCTTTTCCGTTCTACCCCGCGGTAATTCGCGGAGAATGTTACGAAGATCGAACGCTGGTATCGAAGTCGATATAATCTTGCGGTGGATTCAGATTTTGATGCTGTAGACAGGAAATTATACATGTATTTATTCACGACGATGGAAACTGTGAGTCTAAAGGACGGCTCCAATAACATTTAGATTCCAAAAGCAATAATCTTTGTATAATGACCTTCGGCTGTTTCTAAGAAAGGTATTGAATATACATTGAAAAAGAATTAGTATGAAAGTACAGCTATTGTACTGGTAATTTCGACACGTATACAAATTTGCACCCTGCAGATAAATTAATTTCTAGTATCGGAATTGCACAGGTAAATTTATTTATTTATGTGAATTCTGTTTTATTGCAACACTAAAAATTTTACCTGCAAACTGTAAATTTACATACGTGTAAAAATTTATTATTTATTGCCTATAACAGTTGAGATTCCAAAATCACCTACTATAATGATTGTAATTTTAATCTTGGTAGATAAATAAAATATTATTTATGCCTTTTTCGAATTTAAAATATTTTAATTTTTTTCTTTAATTTATGATGCTGATTGACGTAAAATATATATCTTGTTTGCGTTCTTCATTACATTGATATCTAAGGTGTGGTATTATTTATTACAATGCACGCTTATATATACATATATATATGTGTGTATAGCCTATGTTGCGGTATTACAATGTTATTTACGATATTGCGTGCAGCGTCAAGAATCGAACTCGCCGAAATATAAAACCGGTTTCGGATCCCGCTTGAACGCATCACGAAACTTATCGGAATGGCGAGGGAAGTCGTGGTAAAACTCGTCGCGATGCTGAGGGATGAGAAGGCAGCGTGCCGAGCAAGGATTATGAGGATTATAAGAGAGAGAAAAAGGGTCTAACCATGATAGAACGAAGATATCGTTGAAGATAATCATCTCGATCTTCTCGATCAAAGAGAAATAAAACAAACGTGAATATCTCTTAACGTGAAAATGTGGACTCGCTTCTGTCATTTTGCGGACTTCGACATCGCACATGTCATCATAATTCATCCCGTTGACTGCTATAAATTAGAAGCCGACTCTTCGAAGCGTGAAAATTTATATTAAAAATGATCAAGATTTGCGTAGTGTCGGATAACTGGAAATGAGGAAGAGGGTAATTGATATGAAGATATTTCGCCGGATTAATGCGCGGCGAATCGTATCGGACAGGTGATAGATTCTCATATTACCTTAGTATACTTTTATGCCGAGCTTTATATTCTTGCTTTATATATTTCCGCTTTGTTATATTTCATCGAGTTCACTCTTGGCGCATGGTGCTCCAATTAAAACAAGAATAATGACGAGAAGCTAAAGTTTCTGACTTAAGATCGAAGAATCCCAATCGAAGAATATCAAATAACAATAATCAAGAAAATTAATCTCAAAGCACTAATAAAAATATACGAGAAGTAATATATGTCCTTATATATTGTACATTTCGCACGAATGTCTGAGAATGGTGCGAGTTAAAAACCGGAATGTGGCCGGAAAGCTTTTTTTGGACAAATTACACGTTTTTACAAGCAATCAAAAATCTCACGAACAGAAAATTCACATGTGAAGTACGATATTATCTGTAATGTAAAAGAGGATGATACGTCGTCGAATTCTGAAGCCCGTAATAACCATCACATAATAATAATGACGATAATAACAATG